>NC_134266.1:54916946-55216946 GCF_031893055.1 Leptodactylus fuscus
TAACTTTTCTAGAAAACATCTTAAAATTCAGTACACAGAAATGGGTCTGGAACAAGTTCC
The DNA here is from genome assembly GCF_031893055.1 of Leptodactylus fuscus. Taxonomy (NCBI): domain Eukaryota; kingdom Metazoa; phylum Chordata; class Amphibia; order Anura; family Leptodactylidae; genus Leptodactylus; species Leptodactylus fuscus. The sequence goes on from NC_134266.1 coordinate 54,917,007, forward strand.
CTTTAAGATGCAGCAATGATTTGTAGTAGCGTTCATATGATGTATGGTAACATTGGGACATTTCGCTGTTGTATATTTTTGGAGGTTTTTTTGTTATTATTTTCTGATAGTCTTAGACATTTTTTTTTTTTAAATCCTGGACAATTTAATTAAGAAGAATTTATAGAAACATACAATAGAGAATAAACCATAAATCCCAGACCCACACCTCTACCCACTTCTGCACATGGCTAGCAAAAAAAGAGAAAAAAAAATTATATTAAGGCTGAGACCTCATGTAATGCAGAATACTTGGCTGCTGCGGAAACACAGAGAAAAAAAAATGCTGCATTTTACAATACCAGCCAAGCAAATGAGATTTCACTAATCTCATCACACGTAGCAGAAAAAAGTGCTGCAGAAAAGTATGTTAATTTCAGCTGTAGATTCAAGAGCGTCTTCCCTATGTATTGAATAAGGGAAAATATAAAGCAGAGAAAAATGCAGTCCAGTGAAAAACATGGCAGAAAAAAATGCAATGCTTTTTCATAGCATTATTTTTGCTGCAATTCTCTACATGCTGTCTTAGCTTAAAGGGGTCGTCCAGTTTCATATCAATATTAAGAGACAAATGGTATTGTTTGTATAATCAAAAATTATGCAATTTTCCAATATATCTTCTGTATTAATTCCTAATGGTTTTCTAGATCTTTGCTTGCTGTCATTCGTTCTGCTTACTACTAAATCAGTCCTTGGTCATGTGATGTGCAGTCCTTGGTCATGTGATGTACAGTCCATGGTCATGTGATATACAGTCCATAGTCATGTGATATACAGTCCATTGTCATGTGAAGTGCAGTCCATGGTCATGTGATATACACTCCATGGTCATGTGATGGACACAGATGCACAGCTCGTTACCAGGCGCATATCTGGTTACTGTACTATGACTGTAACAAGTTGTGAGCTAGAATATTGTGTGCAATTGATACGTAAAGTATTTTGGAAAATTGTACAAATTTTCATTATACAAGCAATAACATTTGTCTCTTAATATTGGTCTGAAACTGTGCAATGTGTTTAAGCTGAGAGTTCATCAGTAGAGATGAGCGAGTAGTATTCGATTGAGTAGGTATTCGATCGAATACTACGGTATTCAAAATACTCGTACTCGATCGAGTACCACTCGCTATTCGAATGGAAAAGTTCAATGCAGAACCAGCATTGATTAGCCGAATGCTATACAGTCGGCCAATCAACGCTGGTTCTTCTCCTACCTTTAGAAGTCTTCTCCGTGCAGCTTCCCCGGGGCATCTTCCGGCTCTTCATTCACTCTGCCAGGCATCGGGCCTGGCCAGAGCCGACTGTGCATGTCCGCTTGTACTGCGGAAATGCGCAGTCGGCTCTGCCCAGGCCCGATGCCTGGCAGAGTGAATGAAGAGCCGGAAGATGCCGCGGGGACGCTGCACAGAGAAGACTTCTCGGAGGATCCAGCCCGACCCTCACTTGTGGACTTGGTAAGTATAATTTGATCGAACGTTGCCTACCCCTGAAACGAGCATTTTCCCCCCATAGACTATAATAGGGTTCGATATTCGATTCGAGTAGTCGAATATTGAGCGGCTACTCAAAACGCATATCGAATCTCGAACATCTTACTGTTCGCTCATCTCTATCCATCAGTATAAGCCCCTGGGATACGCTTGATGCATTTATGTCCATATACCTATGTCAGGATCAGGGCATGTGGAAAGCCAATTCTTTTCAAACAAAATAATAATTCATTTGGTAAATTCTTCCTTATTTCAGTTGAGAAGTAATATTACCAAATACAATATAAATCGAACGTCATCTTTCTTAGTGCCTAACCTTCAGAAGAGCAATGCTGACAGCAGCAAGTACTTTTAAGATGCAAATATCATGAAAGCTGACATTTCTGTAATCAAGTCTTGCAGACGCTAATGAATCTCTTGGGGGGATGGGATAGGACGCGGCCACCCCAACTCCGATTTAAGTGATTCATAAAGAAAAAGAATTGCGCTGCTTTATGGTCTACAATCGCTGTAATAAAATAAAAGCTTTCCAAGGAATGAGGTGATGTGGAGAACGTCCCCTGTCTTATTCACAAAATGAATAAGACTTTATAATACAGGTCATGTTCATTAGCATTATGGTCACGTATGGCCATGTCATGCATAAAACTTATTAGTAAAGATTGAAAAGATAAAAATAATAACCAGTTAACCCATTAATTGAATGTATTAAGTAATTGTGATTAACAATGACCTTTGGATTGGATATTGCAATTACTGTGATCTTTCATGCTTACAAGTGGAGGAGTCACTTTTTATACATAATGGCATGTACTGCTTCAATTACATGGCGGAACATGCTCTGAAAACTAAAGCGTGTAAAGGTATCAGCATTTAGAGGCCTGCTTGTGATAACTGTATATACATATTGTTACGTGTTTAGTTGTCTGTTTCCTAAGGTTGAGCCGATCTTGAGATCTCAGGATCGATTTTAAAATCCGATTTCCGATCATTTTCCATCTGATCCCGATTGTGAAATTTACTCGATCGCCGATCGGAATCCGATCTTGTCCGATCCCAATCGCTCAACCCTAGTTACTTTATGTTTATGGAGTAGGGTTGAGCCGATCTTGAGATTTCAGGATTGATTTTAAAATCCGTTTTCCAATCATTTTCCATCCGATCCTGATCGTGAAATTTACTCAATCGCTGATCAGAATCCGATGTTTTCCGATCCTAATCGCTCAACCCTACTGTTTGCTCAATATACTAATATTCCAGTCTTGAATCTGTTCCTTTTGCTCACTCCCTAATCCTGGTCCTAGTATTGTTTCCTGAGATTTATTATTCTCAGTTCCATTTCTGGTTGTTTATTTGGCCCTTATATATGGCCGTGCTCCTAACAATGTTCCCTGTCACTGATTTGGTCTTTTCCTCCAGTACTGTTTCCCCAGTTTGTATCTGAAGGGAATGCGTTTCATTCTCCACCTAAAATCTTACCAAATAGTAGGGATTGGAAGACCACTGGAATCTGCCTCAATAAGACACTTATGGCATTCTTAGCAGACCCACTTAACTCGATGCTTAATGTCACCACAGGGAACTCCTATGGTATTGATGATCCAGTTACAGTAAAAAAGTTTTTTAAAAAAGTGATAATTCAATAAAATAGCCACTCATAATTCTAGGGATACTCAATATTCAACATATAGCCTACATATAAAGTTTATTTCAAACTTCAAAAAATTTATAATTAAAAACACAGCTTAAAAAAGCAAATACAATAAAATCACTAGAATACTGACAACAGGGACAGGTTAAAATTAAATGTATAAAAAAACTTGGGGCAAAACGGTGGCACAGTTGTTAGTACTTGCAGCGCTGGAGTCCTGAGTTTGCATCCCGCCAGGAACAACATCTGCAAAGAGTTTGAATGTTCTCCTCATGTTTGTATGGATTTCCTTCCATTCTACAAAGACATACTGATAGGAGGAGAAAAAAAAAAAAACTTATGAAATAATGCTACTAACATCCACCATGAAATTAATGAAAGATATATATCTATAGTAATCCTTTAAGGGGTTGTCCAGACAAAAATGAATAACCCTTTTAAAGGTTAAGCAAGTTAGGGGCAGTTAAAAAAATAAAAATAAAATGCATATTTACCTGTCCCTGTTACTCTGGTGTCCTTCCATGCTCCTGATACATCTGCCTTTGCTGCGTCTTCTGGTATTGTGCTGATGCCGTAGATTGAACACAGTGGTCACGTGACTGCTGAGGTCAATCAGTGGCTTCAGCACAATGCCGGAAGAGACCTGGGAGATCAAATAAAACAGGAGGGGCAGGGGACAACGAAGCAACTGGGACAAGTGAGTATTAGTATCCAGTTTAGCCTGGACAACCCCTTTAATAACAGCACATGCGTAATATGATATAAAAAGTATCTCAGCAATAAAATCCCCGCATTTTCTAAAACTAACCTCTGAATCCAATGAAAACTACTTGAGAGTAATGAAATAGTAAAGTGATACATTGACTATTCTAGGCTTACCAATAGAATGAACTAACTTGTTTGTGATCTACCTTTAAGCACATTTGACATTACTGCTTCTTCGGGAATCACCACTATAGAGCAGAAAGAGCTGAGCGTTAGGGTTGTGAAGTCTGCTGTGGCCCCTTTAAGTCTGCCGGGTCCACAGAGACGATTTTCCCTTTAAGAGATTGTGCTTTAATTTATGTGCCAGTCTGGGTCTTTATAATCCCCTCCATTTCTCTCTTCCATGGCGGCTATTGGTTTCACCCTGGTTTTTGCTCCTGTCCCTGGTGTTTCCTGTTCCTGATTGCTGTTTGTGTTTCTCTGGCTCTGACCATCAGACTGTGTACCTGTGTTCTCTTTGGACTGCAACTCTGCTGAACTTACCCTCTCTGGCATTTTGACTCTGGCTATGTACCTTGACCTCTCCTTCCCTCACTTGCTCCTGTACTTCGCTGCTATCACTGCTGCCGGCCCTGCTCTGTTGTTTACACTTCATCTGGTGAGTTCCTTGCACTTCTGCTCACAGTTAATCAATTTGCGGCACATTACTTTGTGTTGTCAACTCTGGTCTGGGATTGCCAAGTCCATCTCCACCATTAAGAGCTCAGGTGAAAGCATAATGGAGACTGGCTTTGGCTCATACTAAGTGTGTAGCAGTTTGGAAGCTGTTAAAGCATGTCTACTATTGCCAACACCATTTCAAAAACCCTTTCTATATATGTTATTATATGGGTTGGTAACAGCATAGTGAATATGCTTGTGTTAAGGTGAAATTTTGTGGAGAAAATCAACTTTAATCCATATGCAAGTTACCAGTTTGGTGCATTGAAGTGTGGTAGCGGCTGTGTCCATTTTCACCTTATGTTACCACCCAGCACAGTCCCCTGACAGATTGTTCAGGTGTTTAGTTACCACAGGGTTCTTTCAGAGATAGTGGACACTGGATGGACCAAAGAGCTTAGTTATTTGATTACATATAGAATTACTAAGGATACAACTACTATTATTACAACTACTACTTCTATTACTACTACTTTTCTATTACTACTACTTCTATTATTACTACTACTACTTCTTCTATTTCTTCTTCTACTACTATTAATACTACTACTACTATTACTAATACTTCTTCTATTCCTAGTACTACTACTTGTATTACTACTACTATTACTACTGTCTTCTATTACTACTTCTACTACTACTACTTCTACTATTACTACTGCTACTATTACTAATGCTATTAATACTAATAGTATTAATAATACTTCTATTATTACTAATACATCTACTACTTCTACTACTATTACTTCTACTTCTTCTATTACTACTACTACTTCTTCTACTACTATTAATGATACTACTACTACTACTACTATTACTAATACTTCTTCTATTACTACTACTACTTGTATTACTATTACTACTATGTCTTCTATTACTACTTCTACTACTACTTCTACTATTACTACTGCTACTAATGCTATGAATAATAGTATTAATAATACGTCTACTATTACTAATACATCTACTACTTCTACTATTATTACTTCTACTTCTTCTATTACTAATACTACTTGTATTACTACTACTATTACTTCTACTTCTTCTATTACTACTTGTATTATTACTAATATCACTACTATGTATTCTATTACTACTTCTACTACTACTATTACTACTACTATTACTTCTATTACTACTTCTTCTATTACAACTATTACTACTGCTACTATTACTAATGCTATTAATACTATTTGTAATAATAATACTTCTACTATTAATAATACATCTACTACTTCTACTACTATTACTACTACTTCTTCTATTACTATTACTACTTCTTCTATTACTACTATTACTCCTGCTACTATTACTAATACTAGTAATACTAATTCTACTATCAATGCTACTTATTCTATTACTACTTCTACTGTTACTAATACTACTACTATTGTTATTATTATTTCTACTACTTCTTCTGTTACTATTACTAATACTACTACATCTACAATAATAATAATAATAATAATAATAATAATAATAATAATAATAATAGATGAGTTATCTTGTTTTTAGATTTCATTTTCAGTTATTTTTCCTCAATCCTACAACAAATGCAAATTCTTTGGACCTTCTATTATGCCAACAAAATTATTTTGACACTTGCAGCATGGTTTGTATGACACACAGATGTGACCTGTCACATTGTTTGGAAATCAATAATAAGAGTACAGGACCGATGAACATAATATGATACAAAGAAGTCAGGGCTTTTAATTGGTTATAATTAGCAAAGATTCATGTAATTATAGTAAGTACAGTATTGTCATGGATATCATATTATCAGATAAGGTAGTGCTAAGGGTTTGTCATCCTTATTGTAATATATTTTGTCTGATTTAACTAAATGTGAAAAGAAGAACAAAATAAACAAGTAAAAACTAATTAACACTTGAAGTTTCTAGGTCACTGCAGCAACACAATCCAATAACAAGACAAATGTCCAGTTTGTCTCCTAACTATACTTAATTGGTGTTGGGTCAGGATCCTGCTTCCTCTACAAATTACAGAGCAATGAGGAAGAAGACAATAGCATTTATAGCCTGGTACCAAGGCAAAACTCCATCACCCGTAAGAGGTAACCAAACAAGGGAACCATTTTAGGGCCTCAGACTCTGCTTTTGTAGAAACAAACCACATAAATTGAATGTTTCTCCATTCACTATTATTAAACAATTTGTAGGTCATCACAATGTTGTAAGGAATCTATTTACACAACTTATTTCATGGTTAGTGGACATGGAATGTTTCCCAATGATAAATGCCCCACAGGCAGCATGAAGCATGAATGGAATTACTGAAAAGACGGCCAAACTCCTGCTGTCCCATCTCTTTCATCATAGATACTGACAAGGTCTCCCCTGTTTACAGGCACTTTAAGATGTCAGTCGGAATGCAAGAATTTACGTTACAAAAGATGGGAAGAAAAGAGGCCGGATATTGTAAAGCTTATCTGTCCCAACATGAATGGTGGTGGTATGAACCAACACCAAAAGGAGATTCTACTCTGCTATAGACCATGCCTTATATATAAAATGTTACAAAGTTTAATAGCCCACTAACTACACTATGGCACAGATAATTAAAGGGGTTGGCCACCTTCAGACCAATATTAAGTGACAAATGTTATTGTTTGTATAATAAAAAGATATACAATTTTTCAATATACTTTCTGTACCAATTCCTGACAGTTTTCTAGATCTCTGCTTGCTGTCATTTATTCTATTCTAGTGGATAAAAGTCCGACCACGGTCATGTGATTTACAGTTCATGGTCATGTGATGAGCATACAGGTGTACAGCTGATTACCAATCAGTTGTCTTATTACTGTGCTGTGACTGTAACGTTTGTCTTTCAATATTGGTCTTAAAGTGGCCAACCCCTTTAACGGATTATTCTCAAATTGCTGCTGTAATAGGAATATACAAGTCTATAAGTATATGAATATACTATAACTGCGAACCAAATGCAGAATAGACAGATAATTGGCTAGAGAACCAGACAACCCTGCACCTTGTAGTAAACAGTGCTGAGCATCTGACACCCTCCCGAACCGAGCCGAAACTAGTCTCCAGAAGTCTTCCCCAGAGTCCCTGATGGTGGAGATGGACATAGCTGCTTCCATTGGCTGGTGTGGCAGAAGTCCAGAGAGAGAAGGGCTCACCAGAAGTCACAGCAGGCCCAGAAATCTGAAATCACTCACCTGAAAAAGTGAAGAGGTTGCAGGGGGATCAGAAGCAGGAGAGGGTGCAGTAGCAAATAGGATCTAGGTAGTGACAGAAGATATATTCTAAAAGTTGTTCAGTCCAGTCGGCAACAGGAGGTATCGCAATGCAGAAGGGTAAGATGAGAGAGTAGTCAGCAAGCTGGGTCGGTAAAGGAAGATCAAGGCAGTACCAAAATGAAGATCAGCAAAGAGTGGTCTGGAAGACAAGCTGCAGTCACAACAGGAGAGAGCAGAGGTACAGAGTTGGCAGGCAAAAAATGAGGTCAGGAAGCAGAATCCAGTAGTCAGATATCAGATTACTAGAAACGCCGGTCAAAAGCTATCCAGAAGAAGACTAGATAGCCAGCAGAGCAGAAGCAGTGGAAGAGCAGATATAGGATTGGGAGTGCAGGACAGTTAACCCTTTGAGGAAGAAGCACGCCGACACATGTGAGGACCAGAGCGTCACCTCACAGCGCTACTGCAGAGGTACCCGCTCCAGTCCTAACAATAACAGATGTGGGGAAAGTAGCTTGGTAGAAGCAGTGGTGCGAACCCAACCAGTCAAAGACAGGGACACAAGATATGCAGGAAACAGGTTTATTTAGGGGGAAAAAAGGAAAATAAATAAACCTTTATTTCAGGCACAAAATGAGGAAAATAAAATATAGCCTTAACTTCAGGGAAAACTATAAGAAACAAAATCCTGCTCGTCTGGATAACTATACTTGTGGCTTACTAACAGCCACACGAACAATCCAATAAGCATGACACAGTCTCACCAGACTCAGACAGGACAGACCCATACACCTCCTCTCACTCCCTGGATCTGCAGGATCTACAGCCTTTTCTGGCTCAGTAATGAGCCCAGGACCCACAACTGGGGCTGAGGCCTACTCAAGACCTGCACTGAACCACACATAAGTTAAAATCCTGAGATATAGGAAGATTCCCGCACTCTGCCTGTCACCTTCTCACACAGAATATAATGATGATTTGTGGGTGGGAAATACAAAAAATGTGAAAATTTGATCTCTTGTATTCATCTCTATAAATGATTATCACATTCACTATTCAGATATTATAAAATATGTCTGTTAGGTGAAAGTCGCATCTGTGGAATTTTCTTACTAATGAAAATAGGGGTATCACCATAGCCCAAAAAACCCCCAAAATAACTGATTTCCAATAATAACATTTATACCAGAGCTTACATAATAGTGATTCACTATATGATTGCAATGAGCGTCTTTCTGACTTCTCAGAAAAGATCATATATTAATATATGGATTGACTATATTTTCATACATGATACAACTTATTTGATTATTATAGCATCTAATTCATTGAAGACTCACTAAGTCACAAACAGTGAAGAGCGGGTGAATATTCGACTACAGCACAGGCTCTGGGAAATCAAACCTGAGCCTGTGCAAAGCAATCTCTATTCAATTACTAAAGGCAAAGAGGGAACGTACTCCAGCTTTATGACAGTGCTGTCCATGTTCTCGGAGGAATTGAATGTCTCTGTGATTTCACATAGGATCCAGGTGGTGCCCCTGTCTCCTTAATGCCAATTTCTGAACAGCTTGTTATGAGTCAGCAGATTGAGACAGGGGCAGTGCTGCATGCTGTTCCATTTACAGATTGTCAAGCCAAATGGAAAAGCTGCAGAACACGCCAACAAATCCTTGTGTGCATGATATTGTATGGCAATGCTATTGTTCTGCTGAGGTAAGCAGTGTCATTACATTGTTTGTCATATCATTTAGCTTTATTTTGCAGAGGTGATGATGTGTCACCAGAATAGATTTCGGCAAACTTTGTACTTAGAATGGTTTTCTACCTCCATACAAAACGTCCACGACTGAGTAATTGAATGATTCTACGTTACATAGACTGTCTCTATCAGCACATGTTATTATTAGAGATGAGCGAACAGTGTTCTATCGAACTCATGTTCGATCGGATATTAGGCTGTTCGGCATGTTCGAATCGAATCGAACACCGCGTGGTAAAGTGCGCCATTACTCGATTCCCCTCCCACCTTCCCTGGCGCCTTTTTTGCTCCAATAACAGCGCTGGGTAGGTGGGACAGGAACTACGACACCGGTGACGTTGAAAAAAGTAGGCAAAACCCATTGGCTGCCGAAAACATGTGACCTCTAATTTAAAAGAACAGCGACGCCCAGCTTCGCGTCATTCTGAGCTTGCAATTCACCGAGGACGGAGGTTTCCGTCCAGCTAGCTAGGGCTTAGATTCTGGGTAGGCAGGGACAGGCTAGGATAGGAAGGAGAAGACAACCAACAGCTCTTGTAAGAGCTAAATTCCAGGGAGAAGCTTGTCAGTGTAACGTGGCACTGATGGGCTCAATCGCCGCAACCCAGCTTTCCCAGGATCCTGAATGGAATACACTGTCAGTGTATTCCCGTATACCCGATATATACCCCGATACCCGTTCCAACGGTGTGCCCCCCCACCTTCACCCCAGAAATACCCTGCAAGTCCCCTAGCAATAGAATTGGGGCTATATACACCCACAATTTTTACTACTGGTATACAGTGCCATTGTCTGACTGGGAATTCAAAGAATATATTGGGAATACAAATACCCTCATTTCTTGCTACTGCCATATAGTGCCAGTTTCTGACTGGTAATTCAAAGAATATATTGGGGTTACGTGCACCCACAATTTTTACTACTGGTATACAGTGCCATTGTCTGACTGGGAATTCAAAGAATATATTGGGGTTATAAATACCCTCATTTCTTGCTACTGCCATATAGTGCCAGTTTCTGACTGGTAATTCAAAGAATATATTGGGGTTACGTGCACCCACAATTTTTACTACTGGTATACAGTGCCATTGTCTGACTGGGAATTCAAAGAGTATATTGGGAATACAAATACCCTCATTTCTTGCTACTGCCATATAGTGCCAGTGTCTGACTGGGAATTCAAAGAATATATTGGGGTTACGTGCACCCACAATTTTTACTACTGGTATACAGTGCCATTGTCTGACTGGGAATTCAAAGAGTATATTGGGAATACAAATACCCTCATTTCTTGCTACTGCCATATAGTGCCAGTTTCTGACTGGGAATTCAAAGAATATATTGGGGTTACGTGCACCCACAATTTTTACTACTGGTATACAGTGCCATTGTCTGACTGGGAATTCAAAGAGTATATTGGGAATACAAATACCCTCATTTCTTGCTACTGCCATATAGTGCCAGTGTCTGACTGGGAATTCAAAGAATATATTGGGGTTACGTGCACCCACAATTTTTACTACTGGTATACAGTGCCATTGTCTGACTGGGAATTCAAAGAGTATATTGGGAATACAAATACCCTCATTTCTTGCTACTGCCATATAGTGCCAGTTTCTGACTGGGAATTCAAAGAATATATTGGGGTTACGTGCACCCACAATTTTTACTACTGGTATACAGTGCCATTGTCTGACTGGGAATTCAAAGAATATATTGGGGTTATAAATACCCTCATTTCTTGCTACTGCCATATAGTGCCAGTTTCTGACTGGGAATTCAAAGAATATATTGGGGTTACGTGCACCCACAATTTTTACTACTGGTATACAGTGCCATTGTCTGACTGGGAATTCAAAGAATATATTGGGGTTATAAATACCCTCATTTCTTGCTACTGCCATATAGTGCCAGTTTCTGACTGGTAATTCAAAGAATATATTGGGGTTACGTGCACCCACAATTTTTACTACTGGTATACAGTGCCATTGTCTGACTGGGAATTCAAAGAGTATATTGGGAATACAAATACCCTCATTTCTTGCTACTGCCATATAGTGCCAGTGTCTGACTGGGAATTCAAAGAATATATTGGGGTTACGTGCACCCACAATTTTTACTACTGGTATACAGTGCCATTGTCTGACTGGGAATTCAAAGAGTATATTGGGAATACAAATACCCTCATTTCTTGCTACTGCCATATAGTGCCAGTTTCTGACTGGGAATTCAAAGAATATATTGGGGTTACGTGCACCCACAATTTTTACTACTGGTATACAGTGCCATTGTCTGACTGGGAATTCAAAGAATATATTGGGGTTATAAATACCCTCATTTCTTGCTACTGCCATATAGTGCCAGTTTCTGACTGGGAATTCAAAGAATATATTGGGGTTACGTGCACCCACAATTTTTACTACTGGTATACAGTGCCATTGTCTGACTGGGAATTCAAAGAATATATTGGGGTTATAAATACCCTCATTTCTTGCTACTGCCATATAGTGCCAGTTTCTGACTGGTAATTCAAAGAATATATTGGGGTTACGTGCACCCACAATTTTTACTACTGGTATACAGTGCCATTGTCTGACTGGGAATTCAAAGAGTATATTGGGAATACAAATACCCTCATTTCTTGCTACTGCCATATAGTGCCAGTGTCTGACTGGGAATTCAAAGAATATATTGGGGTTACGTGCACCCACAATTTTTACTACTGGTATACAGTGCCATTGTCTGACTGGGAATTCAAAGAGTATATTGGGAATACAAATACCCTCATTTCTTGCTACTGCCATATAGTGCCAGTTTCTGACTGGGAATTCAAAGAATATATTGGGGTTACGTGCACCCACAATTTTTACTACTGGTATACAGTGCCATTGTCTGACTGGGAATTCAAAGAGTATATTGGGAATACAAATACCCTCATTTCTTGCTACTGCCATATAGTGCCAGTGTCTGACTGGGAATTCAAAGAATATATTGGGGTTACGTGCACCCACAATTTTTACTACTGGTATACAGTGCCATTGTCTGACTGGGAATTCAAAGAGTATATTGGGAATACAAATACCCTCATTTCTTGCTACTGCCATATAGTGCCAGTGTCTGACTGGGAATTCAAAGAATATATTGGGGTTACGTGCACCCACAATTTTTACTACTGGTATACAGTGCCATTGTCTGACTGGGAATTCAAAGAGTATATTGGGAATACAAATACCCTCATTTCTTGCTACTGCCATATAGTGCCAGTTTCTGACTGGGAATTCAAAGAATATATTGGGGTTACGTGCACCCACAATTTTTACTACTGGTATACAGTGCCATTGTCTGACTGGGAATTCAAAGAGTATATTGGGAATACAAATACCCTCATTTCTTGCTACTGCCATATAGTGCCAGTGTCTGACTGGGAATTCAAAGAATATATTGGGGTTACGTGCACCCACAATTTTTACTACTGGTATACAGTGCCAATTTCTAACTAGGAATTCAAAATGCGCAAGGCTCCCGGAAAGGGACGTGGACGAGGCCGTGGGCGAGGTCGGGGGAATGGTTCTGGGGAGCAAGGTAGCAGTGAAGCCACAGGGCGTCCCGTGCCTACTCCTGTGGGGCAGCAAGCATTGCGCCACTCCACAGTGCCAGGGTTGCTTGCCACATTAACTAAACTGCAGGGTACAAACCTTAGTAGGCCCGAGAACCAGGAACAGGTCTTGCAATGGCTGTCAGAGAACGCTTACAGCACATTGTCCAGCAGCCAGTCAGACTCTGCCTCCTCTCCTCCTATTACCCAACAGTCTTGTCTTCCTTCCTCCCAAAATTCCGAAGCTTTACAGAACAATAACCCAAACCGTCCCTGCTCCCCAGAGCTGTTCTCCGCTCCTTTCATTGTCCCTCAACCTGCCTCTCCACGTCACGATTCCACGAACCTAACAGAGGAGCATCTGTATCCAGATGCTCAAACACTAGAGTCTCCTCCATCTCCGTTCGATTTGGTGGTGGATGACCAGCAACCCACCCTCATCGACGATGATGTGACGCAGTTGCCGTCAGGGCATCCAGTTGACCGGCGCATTGTGCGGGAGGAGGAGATGAGACAGGAGTTGGAAGAGGAAGTGGTGGATGATGAGGACACTGACCCGACCTGGACAGGGGGGATGTCAAGCGGGGAAAGTAGTGTGGATGTTGAGGCAGGTGCAGCACCAAAAAGGGTAGCTAGAGGCAGAGGCAGAGGTCAGCAGCTTAGGCGAAGCCAGGCCACACCCGGAATCTCCCAAGATGTTCCAGTTCGTACCCAGCCCCGAAAAACTCCCACCTCGAGGGCACGTTTCTCGAAGGTGTGGAGTTTTTTCAAGGAATGCGCCGAGGACAGATATAGTGTTGTCTGCACAATTTGCCTCTCGAAATTGATTAGGGGCTCTGAGAAGAGCAACCTGTCCACCACTTCAATGCGCCGTCATTTGGAATCCAAGCACTGGAATCAGTGGCAGGCAGCAACGGCAGGACAAAGGCCGACTGCCGTTCACGCCACTGCCACTGCCTCTGCCTCTGCCTCTGCCACTGCCACTGCTGACTGTGCTGGCGATGCACTCCAGAGGACGAGCCAGGACACCACTTCATCTGCCTCCGCCACTTTGTTGACTTCTACCTCATCCTCCCCTGGTCCTGTCTTATCTCCTTCTCCTGCACCATCAAAGGCACCATCAGGCGTTTCTTTACAACAACCCACCATCTCTCAGACATTGGAGCGGCGGCAGAAATACACTGCTAACCACCCACACGCGCAAGCCTTGAACGCCAACATCGCTAAACTGCTGGCCCAGGAGATGTTGGCGTTCCGGCTTGTTGAAACTCCCGCCTTCCTGGACCTGATGGCAACTGCGGCACCTCGCTATGCCGTCCCTAGCCGTCACTACTTCTCCCGGTGTGCCGTCCCCGCCTTGCACCAGCACGTGTCACTCAACATCAGGCGGGCCCTTAGTTCCGCGCTTTGCACAAAGGTCCACTTGACCACCGACGCGTGGACAAGTGCATGCGGACAGGGACGCTACATTTCACTGACGGCACACTGGGTGAATGTAGTTGAGGCTGGGACTGCTTCCCAAACTGGCCCGGTGTACCTCGTCTCCCCGCCTAACATTCCTGGCAGGGACACGAGAAGAACACCCCCCTCCTCCTCCTCCTCCTCTACCGCCTCCTCCTCCGCCACCGCCTCCTCCTCCGCCACCGCCTCCTCCTCCGCTGTTAGATTGACCCCAGCTACGAGTTGGAAACGTTGCAGCACTGGCGTTGGTAGACGTCAGCAGGCTGTGCTGAAGCTGATCAGCTTGGGGGACAGACAGCACACTGCCTCCGAGGTGAGGGATGCCCTCCTCGATGAGACGGCAATATGGTTTGAGCCGCTGCACCTGGGCCCAGGCATGGTCGTTTGTGATAACGGCCGGAACCTGGTAGCAGCTCTGGAGCTTGCCGGACTCCAACATGTTCCATGCCTGGCCCACGTCTTCAACCTAGTGGTGCAACGTTTCCTAAAGAGCTACCCCAATGTTCCAGAGCTACTGGTGAAAGTGCGGCGCATGTGCGCCCACTTTCGCAAGTCGACAGTAGCCGCTGCTAGCTTAAAATCTCTCCAGCAACGCCTGCATGTGCCACAACACCGGCTTTTGTGCGACGTCCCCACACGCTGGAACTCAACGTTTCAGATGTTGAATAGAGTGGTTGAGCAGCAGAGACCTTTGATGGAATACCAGCTACAAAACCCTAGGGTGCCACAAAGTCAGCTGCCTCAGTTTCACATCCATGAGTGGCCATGGATGAGAGACCTTTGTGACATCCTACGGGTCTTTGAGGAGTCCACAAGGAGGGTGAGCTCTGAGGATGCGATGGTGAGCCTTACAATCCCGCTCTTGTGTGTTCTGAGAGAATCCCTGATTGACATCAGGGATAACTCAGATCACACAGAGGAGTTAGGGATAGCATCCGATCCGTCACAGCTGGAGAGTAGGTCCACACATCTGTCCGCTTCACTGCGTTTAATGGAGGAGGAGGAGGAGGAGGAGGAGGAAGAAGAGTTGTCCGATGATGTGATGGTGATACAGGAGGCTTCCGGGCAACTTCGAATCGTCCCATTGTTGCAGCGCGGATGGGTAGACATGGAGGATGAGGAGGAAATGGAGATTGAACTTTCCGGTGGGGCCAGAGGAGTCATGCCAACTAACACTGTGGCAGACATGGCTGAGTTCATGTTGGGGTGCTTTACAACCGACAAGCGTATTGTCAAAATCATGGAGGACAACCAGTACTGGATCTTTGCTATCCTTGACCCCCGGTATAAAAACAACATCTCGTCTTTTATTCCGGTAGAGGGGAGGGCCAATCGCATCAATGCTTGCCACAGGCAATTGGTGCAGAATATGATGGAGATGTTTCCAGCATGTGACGTTGGCGGCAGGGAGGGCAGTTCCTCCAGTAGGCAACCAAGTTCTCACCGGTCCACACAAACGAGGGGCACACTGTCTAAGGTCTGGGACACCTTGATGGCACCCCCTCGCCAAAGTGCCGCCACGGAGGGTCCTAGTGTCACCAGGCGTGAGAAGTATAGGCGCATGTTGCGGGAATACCTTTCCGACCACAGCCCTGTCCTCTCCGACCCCTCTGCGCCCTACACGTATTGGGTGTCGAAGTTGGACCTGTGGCTTGAACTTGCCCTATATGCCTTGGAGGTGCTGTCCTGTCCTGCCGCCAGCGTCCTATCTGAGAGGGTGTTCAGTGCAGCCGGTGGCATCATCACTGACAAGCGCACCCGTCTGTCAGCTGAGAGTGCCGACCGGCTCACTTTGATAAAAATGAACCACCACTGGGTAGAGCCGTCATTTTTGTGCCCACCTGTGTAAAGCACCCCAACATGAAACTCCATGTCTGTACTCAACCTCTCCAATTCCTCCGCATCCTCATACTCATCCACCATAAGCGTTGCACAATTCTGCTAATACTAGGCTCCCTCCACCCTGATTTCCCCCAACTCTGCTGGTTAGAGGCTCCCTCCACCATGAATTTGCCCAAACTGGGCTGTTTAGAGGCTCCCTCCACCATGAATTGGTCCAAACTGGGTTTTTTAGAGGCTCCCTCCACCATGAATTTGCCCAAACTGGGCTGTTTAGAGGCTCCCTCCACCATGAATTGGTCCAAACTGGGCTGGTTAGAGGCTCCCTCCACCATGAATTTCCCAAAACTTGGCTGTTTAGAGGCTCCCTCCACCATGAATTTGCCCAAACTGGGCTGTTTAGAGGCTCCCTCCACCATTAATTGGTCCAAACTGGGCTGGTTAGAGGCTCCCTCCACCATGAATTTGCCCAAACTGGGGTGGTTAGAGGCTCCCTCCACCATTAATTGGTCCAAACTGGGCTGGTTAGAGGCTCCCTCCACCATGAATTTCCCAAAACTTGGCTGTTTAGAGGCTCCCTCCACCATTAATTGGTCCAAACTGGGCTGGTTAGAGGCTCCCTCCACCATGAATTTGCCCAAACTGGGCTGTTTAGAGGCTCCCTCCACCATTAATTGGTCCAAACTGGGCTGGTTAGAGGCTCCCTCCACCATGAATTTGCCCAAACTGGGCTGTTTAGAGGCTCCCTCCACCATGAATTGGTCCAAACTGGGGTGGTTAGAGGCTCCCTCCACCATGAATTGGTCCAAACTGGGGTGGTTAGAGGCTCCCTCCACCATTAATTGGTCCAAACTGGGCTGGTTAGAGGCTCCCTCCACAATTAATTGGTCCAAACTGGGCTAATTAGAGGCTCCCTCCACCATGAATTGGTCCAAACTGGGTTTTTTAGAGGCTCCCTCCACCATGAATTTGCCCAAACTGGGCTGTTTAGAGGCTCCCTCCACCATGAATTGGTCCAAACTGGGCTGGTTAGAGGCTCCCTCCACCATGAATTGGTCCAAACTGGGGTGGTTAGAGGCTCCCTCCACCATTAATTGGTCCAAACTGGGCTGGTTAGAGGCTCCCTCCACCATTAATTGGTCCAAACTGGGCTGGTTAGAGGCTCCCTCCACCATGAATTTGCCCAAACTGGGGTGGTTAGAGGCTCCCTCCACCATTAATTGGTCCAAACTGGGCTGGTTAGAGGCTCCCTCCACAATTAATTGGTCCAAACTGGGCTAATTAGAGGCTCCCTCCACCATGAATTGGTCCAAACTGGGTTTTTTAGAGGCTCCCTCCACCATGAATTTGCCCAAACTGGGCTGTTTAGAGGCTCCCTCCACCATGAATTGGTCCAAACTGGGCTGGTTAGAGGCTCCCTCCACCATGAATTTCCCAAAACTTGGCTGTTTAGAGGCTCCCTCCACCATTAATTGGTCCAAACTGGGCTGGTTAGAGGCTCCCTCCACCATTAATTGGTCCAAACTGGGCTGGTTAGAGGCTCCCTCCACCATTAATTGGTCCAAACTGGGCTGGTTAGAGGCTCCCTCCACCATGAATTTCCCAAAACTTGGCTGTTTAGAGGCTCCCTCCACCATTAATTGGTCCAAACTGGGCTGGTTAGAGGCTCCCTCCACCATGAATTTGCCCAAACTGGGCTGTTTAGAGGCTCCCTCCACCATGAATTGGTCCAAACTGGGTTTTTTAGAGGCTCCCTCCACCATTAATTGGTCCAAACTGGGCTGGTTAGAGGCTCCCTCCACAATTAATTGGTCCAAACTGGGCTAATTAGAGGCTCCCTCCACCATGAATTGGTCCAAACTGGGTTTTTTAGAGGCTCCCTCCACCATGAATTTGCCCAAACTGGGCTGTTTAGAGGCTCCCTCCACCATGAATTGGTCCAAACTGGGCTGGTTAGAGGCTCCCTCCACCATGAATTGGTCCAAACTGGGGTGGTTAGAGGCTCCCTCCACCATTAATTGGTCCAAACTGGGCTGGTTAGAGGCTCCCTCCACCATTAATTGGTCCAAACTGGGCTGGTTAGAGGCTCCCTCCACCATGAATTTGCCCAAACTGGGGTGGTTAGAGGCTCCCTCCACCATTAATTGGTCCAAACTGGGCTGGTTAGAGGCTCCCTCCACAATTAATTGGTCCAAACTGGGCTAATTAGAGGCTCCCTCCACCATGAATTGGTCCAAACTGGGTTTTTTAGAGGCTCCCTCCACCATGAATTTGCCCAAACTGGGCTGTTTAGAGGCTCCCTCCACCATGAATTGGTCCAAACTGGGCTGGTTAGAGGCTCCCTCCACCATGAATTTCCCAAAACTTGGCTGTTTAGAGGCTCCCTCCACCATGAATTTGCCCAAACTGGGCTGTTTAGAGGCTCCCTCCACCATTAATTGGTCCAAACTGGGCTGGTTAGAGGCTCCCTCCACCATGAATTTGCCCAAACTGGGGTGGTTAGAGGCTCCCTCCACCATTAATTGGTCCAAACTGGGCTGGTTAGAGGCTCCCTCCACCATGAATTTCCCAAAACTTGGCTGTTTAGAGGCTCCCTCCACCATTAATTGGTCCAAACTGGGCTGGTTAGAGGCTCCCTCCACCATGAATTTGCCCAAACTGGGCTGTTTAGAGGCTCCCTCCACCATTAATTGGTCCAAACTGGGCTGGTTAGAGGCTCCCTCCACCATGAATTTGCCCAAACTGGGCTGTTTAGAGGCTCCCTCCACCATGAATTGGTCCAAACTGGGGTGGTTAGAGGCTCCCTCCACCATGAATTGGTCCAAACTGGGGTGGTTAGAGGCTCCCTCCACCATTAATTGGTCCAAACTGGGCTGGTTAGAGGCTCCCTCCACAATTAATTGGTCCAAACTGGGCTAATTAGAGGCTCCCTCCACCATGAATTGGTCCAAACTGGGTTTTTTAGAGGCTCCCTCCACCATTAATTGGTCCAAACTGGGCTGGTTAGAGGCTCCCTCCACAATTAATTGGTCCAAACTGGGCTAATTAGAGGCTCCCTCCACCATGAATTGGTCCAAACTGGGTTTTTTAGAGGCTCCCTCCACCATGAATTTGCCCAAACTGGGCTGTTTAGAGGCTCCCTCCACCATTAATTGGTCCAAACTTGGCTGTTTAGAGGCTCCCTCCACCATGAATTTGCCCAAACTGGGCTGTTTAGAGGCTCCCTCCACCATTAATTGGTCCAAACTGGGCTGGTTAGAGGCTCCCTCCACCATGAATTTGCCCAAACTGGGGTGGTTAGAGGCTCCCTCCACCATTAATTGGTCCAAACTGGGCTGGTTAGAGGCTCCCTCCACCATTAATTGGTCCAAACTGGGCTGGTTAGAGGCTCCCTCCACCATGAATTTGCCCAAACTGGGCTGTTTAGAGGCTCCCTCCACCATGAATTGGTCCAAACTGGGCTGGTTAGAGGCTCCCTCCACCATGAATTTCCCAAAACTTGGCTGTTTAGAGGCTCCCTCCACCATTAATTGGTCCAAACTGGGCTGGTTAGAGGCTCCCTCCACCATGAATTGGTCCAAACTGGGGTTTTTAGAGGCTCCCTCCACCATGAATTGGTCCAAACTGGGGTTTTTAGAGTCTCCCTCCACCATGAATTGGTCCAAACTGGGGTTTTTAGAGTCTCCCTCCACCATGAATTGGTCCAAACTGGGGTTTTTAGAGGCTCCCTCCACCATGAATTTGCCCAAACTCTGCTGGTTAGAGGCTCAATCCACCCTGATTTTCAAAACAAATGTTGGTGCCAACCTCAACTTACTACAAGGGCCAAATTCACTGCTGGTGACAAGCTCTCCTCACTGCAAGTGCCAAATACACATGTTTCAAGGTGTTTTCCTACTGTCAGAGAGGTGGTATTGAGTGTGTAAAGTGTGTAGTTGTTAGGCTGTGATGTTGGGGTAATAGAGGGTCTTTGGTGTGTTAGATGCCCCCAGACATGCTTCCCCTGCTGTCCCAGTGTCATTCCAGAGGTGTTGGCATCATTTCCTGGGGTGTCATAGTGGACTTGGTGACCCTCCAGACACGGATTTGGGTTTCCCCCTTAACGAGTATCTGTTCCCCATAGACTATAATGGGGTTCGAAACCCGTTCGAACACACGAACATTGAGCGGCTGTTCGAATCGAATTTCGAACCTCGAACATTTTAGTGTTCGCTCATCTCTAGTTATTATAGTAGTAGCCATTTATTAACATATCTAAGCCCTGGATACTCCTGCATCCTCCTGATTGATCCTTGGCCTATTACAGTTGTCAATGACTCCACACTGATCTACAGAGAACATATCGCTTAGATTTTTATTAAGTTAATCTATTTTTTATCTCATATGAGCAAGATACTGAAAATATTCTTTTTTCTTTTTGATAAATGATTAGTTTATTCTATATCCTATACTTTGCGATGAGGATGGCCACCTTGCCTGAGCTGCTCTTTTTTCCTGGTAACAGCAGTGTTGAGATAACTTTCACAGTGCTACATGGTTTATGGAGTGGATTCTTGATAAGATTCATGACTTCTGCAGAGAAGGTGCCGGGAGGAGGATGTGATTAGTTGGGGCCATCATTAGACAGGAGCCAACCATATCAAATAGGGTTGTATACAAATACTCCAAAAATTTCAGATTTGGCTGAACCTGAGATTTTTAGTTTTGTATATGTCAAAGTATAATCTTTTTAAGTCCAGTGGAGGTGCAGAACAATAGTAAACAATCATACTAAACTTCCCTCAACTCACTTGGGCTCCCTCAAAACATTCAGTATTTGTTCCCCAAGCACGTTCTGGTCTCTTCCAGCTTCATGGCTGACATCAGTGACTCAGGGTGACTACTGTGGCCTGAGGCCCAGTTCACATGTGCATTCGGTATTCAGGGAGTCCGCTTGGGGACCTCCTGAACCGAATACCAAATGCATTAAAAAGCGGTGAACACTGGAAGTACACAGACCCCTTAGACTATAATGGAGTCCATGTGTTTACCGCCCGGTGTCCACACTAGTCATGCGGAGGGAAAAATAGTTCTTGAAGTACTTTTCTTTCCATATGACTCGCGCAATTAATGCGCAGAAAATCCATGGATCCCATAGACTATAAGTGCTGCACTTGTTTGTTCCATTAGCTACGTTTGTTTAAACTTTGAAAACCAAAAAAATATATTTACAAAAAAAAAGTATAGCTCTTCAGCAGTGTGTGACGTTAGCCTTAGGTTAGCCATCTCACATGGGAGCCAAAACCAAGGGATTGTCTTTATAATAGGTGACATTAGTGAACCTCTTTCTTTCCCCTCTATCAGTATGTCTTTGGAGTGTGGGAGGAAACCCACATAAATACGGTGAGAACATACAAACTCCTTGCAGATGTTTTCCTTGGTTGGTCGAACCTCAGGACTCCAGCGGTGGAAGGCTACTTTGCTATCCACTGAACCACATGCCACAAAGTGAGCCTCATCAACAGTTCCTTTACTAATCGCCTGTTCAATTTTGACTCTAGGAATACACATCTAATAATAAATGACATGATATGCAGTATTAAAGTATTTGTATGTAACAGGGATACCAACTATTTGTATGACATTTGATGGTTGAGGGACTTGATAGAGGTTTCCATTGAGTCTCTTAAAGCTTCAATGTAAGTGTTTCCATCCACTGATATATAGCGCTATCATGTCTTTATGAAGTCTCTGTACATCTCTGAGTACTAACGTTACATGCAACCATATAAATGACTACTCCCTAGCCCACCATTATTAAAAAGAAAAATGTAATGATAAGAGGAAACTAGGCTTCATAACAATACGGCTCATTTATGGAAGTGCCAACCTAGAGAGCAGATTTATTTCTGACTTTCTGGTATCTTTTGAATATAGTACATATGCCAGCATGTGGTGGGCTCAAAGAAAAGCTGTTCTGAAAACTTAGAAAAGTCTCCTGATTGCATAAACTGTGTTTGTCTGCCAAATTTGCAATATAAACATCTTAACATCAGGAAAGTAAAAATATGTAGGTTAACAGAGAGTAAAAGATTGAGCTTTTGTTGTAGGCCACTAGAGACACAGCACTGTTACTAAGCTTAAAGAGAACCTTTCATGTCCTCGAGCACATGGGGTTTTATATACCTCTAGAAAGCCGACAGTCGCTAGTGCGCTGTCAGCTTTCCCGCTATGTGCCATGGTGGAAGAGCTATTGGTGCCTTTAGTGATAGCTCTTCACTGTCAGAACAGCGATTCAGACAGTCTCTGAGGAACACCCCTCCTGACAGTAGTGTCCATAGCACTGTACTGTCAGAGGGCGTGTTCCTTACTGTCCAGTGATGACGCTCAGCAGTGAGGAATGCCTCTCCCCCCCCCTCCTAACTGTACTTGTCCATAGACTAGTACTGGGGAGGCATTTCACACTGCTCAGCGTCATCACTCGGCGGTAAGGAATGTCCCCTCACAGTATAGCGCTACAAACAGTACCGTCAGGAGGGGCATTCCCAGTTAGATAGTCATGAACGCCCTTTTAACAGTGGAGAGCTATTGGTAATGGCACTGATAGCCCTTCCAAAGGGACACATAATGGGGAAGCCAACAGGGTGCTGAATTCAGCGCACTGTCAGCTTTCTAGCAGTATATGAAACCGCATGTACCTGAGGACATAAAAGGTCCTCTTTAACCACATTTTACTTTTCCAAGTAAAATTTTTTGTATTGCCGAAATACCTTGTGATGTAGAATTCCTTATATTGGGAGGAGCCTGTAGCACCAGTCATTGTGACAGGACTATAGAAATATACATAGGCTTGAGAACAAGTACTTATTGGAGCAATTTTACATATTAATTCAGATATAATGTATGGATATGTGCAGCACAATACTGGCACATGACAGCAAAACCTCAACTGTCTGCGGTTCCCATTGTAACCACTAGACAAATAGAAAGACAGATATAGCATACATCTCTAAAGATGTATCACAAAATACTCGGAGGAAGTCACTAACCCGTCTATACCAGTTGGCAAATCTTAGGTGCAAAGCTCATTCTTGTGCCAAAGATGCATCAGGTTGTTTTTTCTAAGATCCAGTCATCATTTTTTATGAAAATGAGCAATGCAAAGACCAAGGTAGTCCAAGACAAGGTAACTTCAACCGAACAAATTTACTGTGACTGATTCCAAAATACTTGTGTGTGAGTGATACCTGAAATCTATGCCAGTTCTCGATTGATGTAGGTATCACATCTGGTGTATAGAACTGTGTCTACATTATTAAGAGACCGAGGTCTCATTCAGAAGGACACACACCAGTCTTCATACATTCCCCCCACTGTTTTTGAAAGCTGGTCCACTTATTCTGTACATCTCCATGTATATATATGTAGCTAAGTTAACTTCAATTTCTGCAGAAAGATAAATTGCTGTCATCACAGAAGACAATAAACGCCCATGAACAGGCATTAACAATGTTTTTTTCCAATGATTTTTATTGCCTTTTGTTGCCACCTATGATAAGATATCAAAGCAATTTATCCCACAGCAGAAGTTGGGTCAACTCTACTCTATCTATATATTGACCCAGCAGGAAATGTAAGGATAAGGAAGGACATATCTATATATGATCTTTAGGGTATGCGGAAAGCTGCTTGACAAATACAAGGTCCATTATAATGATTTCCAATAAAGGATTATTATCCCCTTGGAAAATCAAAACCATAAAACCCAAGAGGACCCAAAAATAAATTCAGAGAATATTACAAAATTTGTGAACTAAGAAACAACCAAAAGTCTTCACCTGTTTTATAACTTTTTTCATCAAGTTCAATGACTTCTAATCCAATAATGCAAATAAGTGATTTCTAAGACTCCCTTACAGGACATTGAGCACAATCCCTATCTTTATCTCAGTTCAGATGGCATACAAAAAGAACTAAAGCTGAATTTCACTCTAATCCTATTGCTACTGTTGCCCAGAGGAAAAACATCACAGCTTGTGACTGATTCTACTATTTTAGGGTCAATTGTTTAAATTGAAAGGCAACAATAACTGTACAGGTCTTTTTCACAGCTACACTTTACAAACGTGAAGGTTAATGGCGACTTTACAAAGAGTTAACATACTTCACTGCCAACATACAGTACGGTAGATGGAATTGGTATTGTGTGCAGTGGCAAGATCACAAAGGCAAAGGTATTACTAAGAGGGTAACATTATATGACACTGGTTACTTCTCTATGTAGTATGTACATGTACTGTCTATGAATAGCCAGACGGCACTGCAGATAGACCAGACAATTATTCTAATAATCATTGAGATAATTATAAAAAGCTTTATTTATCATCTACATCAGTCACATTACCTAAAGCAAATAATACCAATACCCCTGCTGCTAGTTGGATCACAGACAAAATGATCAGATAAAAGGCTTTCAGTTAATCCAATGCCATTTGGAGACTAAAGCAATGCAACAGAAGCTTAAATGCCTTTATTAACCATAAGAGCGATTGCTTATTGCAAAATCCCCACAGCCCTCAGGATCCCAGATTGGCCAGAAAGGCAATGTTTCATTTCATATACACTAGAAATGTATAGATTAAGATAGATGAGCATACTGCTATGTAGCACCATTTTAAGGGGGTTTTCTGATGGCAAAAACAACTTATTATTAGAGATGAGCGAACACTATTCGAAACAGCCGTTTCGAATAGCACACTTCCATAGAAATGAATGGAAGCGGCCAGCACGCAGACTTTGCCGGCAGCCGGCCGCTTAACCCCCCACGTGCCGGCTATGTCCTTTCATTTCTATGGGAGCATGCTATTCGAAATGGCTGTTTTGAATAGTGTTCGCTCATCTTTACTCATTATGTGTTTTGGGAACGTAAAATAAAGTTGACAATATATTATTAAGGTTGAGCAATCGGGATCGGATACCGATTGGCGATCGAGCAAATTTCATGATCGGGATCGGCTGGAAAATGATAGAAAATCGGATTTAAAAACAATCCTGAAATTTCAAGATCGGCTCAACCCTAAATTTTATATATGTGAAACTGCTATATCAGTGTCGCTTTCACAGTCCAAGAAGCTCCAATGTGATGTGTGTTTGACAGTGATAGAGAGCCGTCTACCCCTCTCCGTGATATGTTAGAAGGTGACAATCTGGTTTAGTTCGATCGACCCCCTTATCTATTATGGCTGACCCCGAGACAGAGTAGGGGCTGTATTAACTAATCAACTGAACCAGGCAGCAAAGCAATTGTACAAATGTCAATCAACCAGAGATAGGTAGAAAGCTCCTACCTGTGCTGGAACGAGGGGGACTTGTGAGGGGCATGAAATAGAATGATGGAGTTGTGACAAATAAAGTATTAGTATGATTGAATACTGTAATTATAGTAGTAAGTTCAAAAACAATAAAAAACAGCAACACCATTAAACTTCATATGTAACATAATCTGATCTGGTTCTTTCAACCTTAATATTCTAGTGTTTTGTGTATCCAAATATTTTCAGTCATTCCAAAGATATAAGCCCTTTTAGAATTGATGTAGACTAGTCAAGTAGGCAGTAACACTGCATGACATACAGCACACAGAGAAAAACCACAGTGTTAACGCCCACTTGACTAGTAAACCCTAATCTGCATAAACATTAAAAGGGCTTATATCTTTGGAATCATTATTTAGATTTCAGTAATTTGGGCTTTTCAGACCTAGTGACAAATTCTCTTTAAAGAGAACCTGTCATGACCTCGGTCACATGCGGTTTTATGTACCGCTAGAAAGCTGACAGTGTGCTGAATTCAGTGCACTGTTGAATTTTCTGTTCTGTGCCCCTGCGCTGGAGATATTCATGCGCTTAGTTTTGGCACTGATCTCTACCCACTGTCAGAAGGGCATTACTGACAGTCTAGCTGAGTTGTGAGGAATGCCTCCCACCTGACTGTACTCGTCCATAGCCTTGTACTGGGGGGGAAGTTCCTCATAGCTTAGCATCAATGCTGGGTGGCAATGAACATACTTTCTGACTGGACTATGAACGAGTACTATCAGGTGGGATGCTCCTCACAGCCCAGCTAGAATGTCAGGAGCGCCCTTATGATTATGGGCAGAGATCGGTGACACAACTTATGGCACCGATATCTCTAGCCCGGGGGCACAGACCAGGAAAGCCGACAGTGCGCTGAATTGGTATATAAAGCCACATCTGCAGGAGAACATGAAAGGTCCTCTCTTAAGTTAGGCATGCTCCAAGTATCCTAACTCAACCAGGGTTTTTAAGGAGTAGAGATGAGCGAACACTATTCGGAACAGCCGTTCCGAATAGCACGCTCCCATAGAAATGAATGGAAGAAGCTAGCACGCAAACTTTGCCGGTGGCCGGTCACTTAACCCCCCACGTGCCGGCTACATCCATTCATTTCTATGGGAGCGTGCTATTCGAAACGGCTGTTTCGAATAGTGTTCGATCATCTCTATTAAGGAGTAAAATAAGGCTTTTTGTAATGTATATTGTTCCCCATGCATTCATATATTGCAAAATTTGCAACTTCCAGTCACTGTCAATTGATGCAAACCTATTTGTTAGAGAATGTTACTGAGGGTTATCTGGAAATGTACATAAATATGATGCGTTGTACGGAGAGAGTTATGGGTAATAATATGGCTAGTTAAAATTTCAATGAGAATTTATAATTTGACTAAGTTGAACCTTCAAGAAAAAGTCAAAATAGACCTTGAGGAACCCTATAAAAATATTTTAAAATCCCAATAATCCAAGGAAATCATTAATACTGCGGTTACCACCTAACTGGAAGTTCTTCGGCCCCTCTAAATGAGTTTTTCAATCAGGCCGTAGAAGATAAAAATTGAGGTTAGGACTCTTCTTGACAGACATTGGATCTTTAGGAAAGGCTTTAGGCAGATATAAAGCTGTGAGAAACCCGCAACGTAAAGTAATAAACCTTGCCTTCTTCCTTTCACAACATCTTAAAGCAAATTTTGTGGAAGTTTTAACTTGTATGAAGCTATTTCAGACCAAACTTCATAATTTTTATGGCTTTGACTATCAATTTTAAGTTTTATATTTTGAATATGCAATAACATATGAGACATAACCTTTAAAAACAGCTGAACCTATGTCTCATGGAGCTTTTTAAAGAAATGCTCCATTTAGCCAGAAAAGAATTTTCTGCTACAAAAACTATGATAGAGAAGTAGATATTAAGTGTCATTTTATGTCTTATGCGAAAGTTACGTTTTTGTAACTGTTTTTAAGTACTTTCGTAGTCTACGGTGAGGCACGCGGTTACACAAAACAATTAGATGATTTATGAAAGGGGAATTGTACAGGACAGGAAATGAAATAAACTGTAATGTCTCTGCCTGTTCAGGTCACTGCGCCACCCTCTGCTCGCATGCGGCGGTGCAGGAGGCATGTGCAGTTTGGTTCTTTGCTTAAAGTTTTTGGTTGCACTGTGTGAACACGGCTCTAGTTCTGTGATTGAATTTCCACCACACCCATCTTCTGCCCTTGTTTGCCTCTGTTCATGAAGTGGTTAATTCTGGTCTTGCCATGTGATTGAAAGCCTGTCCACCTATTAACTCCAGGGCGGGCTGTTCCTTCCTGTTTATGCTTGGCTCACATTCACACTGGAGCTAGTTATTGCCTCGTGCTTGCTGGCTATCTCTTGCTGTTTATTTACTTGTATTCTTAATCCTGACCTTGGCTTTCCCTATTGACTATTCTTTTGGACTTCATTTTGGCACTGCATTACTCGACTGTTACTGGACCCTTGGCTAGCTGACCTCCCTTTGTTGTTGTTTGCCTTGTCTGCATTTTGTGTTTCATGTATATAGGAAGGGATCGTCTCCAAGTTGCCGCCTATTGCGTAGAATAAGACTAGGCAAGCAGGAAGGGACAGTGGGGGGTTCCAGCTAAGGGCTCGCTGTATTTTGTGCCCCTTCCCCCAGGGTTTCCAGCAGCTACTGGGGAATTGCTGTCCTAGCAATTCCCTAACATAAACTGAATATAACATAAAAAAAGATGTCCTCATTTGAGTAAATATAATTTCCATTAAGAGGGTCAAAGTAACATTTAGAACAAAACTAAATTAAAACCTAATCAGAAGGTCCAGAAGTGATAGCAGTGCTAACCATGTACTGTATATAGAACAAATCAAAACCTACATTAGCATTTACAGTTTTAGCAAAAGTGAGTTTAAAGGAATACAAAAATGGAAATAATAGATAGAAGATCTATAGATTTATACTTTGTTGCAAATACGATGGAGAAAATATAAAGTAACAGAACAAATGTGATCATACAGTGTTTTTGCTTTGTACGATATGCCACATCAGACATCATGCCGATAAAGGTCCTTGAGACCAAAACGCTTGGACTTTGCTCTATTTTTGATTGTCTGTGTGTTTGATTTTTTATGGGAAGATTATGAAATAAAGATTTTCATACATTGAATTTTGGTGTGCTGGTGTGTAGATGCATAAGCCCACTTCCTCTCTTCTGGGTAGGATCAACCAGGTACTGGAGGCTACTAGGACTAGTCAGACCTCGGGCTGCAGAAGATGCATATTAGCATCCCTCGAACTCACCAAGGGTGGTGCCGTCCGGGGGTCGGTTACAGCTAACACCCACTCCTGATGTTGTGGTGGGTTACGAAGGAGTTAAAGGGCTGTGAGATCACAGGGCTGTCTGGCTGCTGATTGGCTGCATGGATGACATTGTGGGTGATCCTGTGTTCCCAGAGTTCCTCGCCCCATGTCGTAACATGTGCAGAAGCCATGTTAGGAAAAAATGTGATCGTTACCATGAAGCGTGAGGAAATCCAGATTCAATGCGAATCGATTATTTCCTAAAATTCGGATTGAATTCCACTTTATCAGCTTCGATTCGCTCATCTATAATAAAAAAAAAAATTGTAAGACTTAATAGAAAGTTCTAAACTTGGTAAATTGCAATAGAGCCTTCTAAAATCTAGTTGCTTGGGGGGCGAGGCCTGACCGCACAGCATGGTGGACGCGAGTCACTAGAGCTCCGTGATACCGGGGACTTTGAGCGGTCGTCTTGCCTTACCTGGAGGTGAACATGGGCAAATCTGGCAGGGATAAGCAGGGGGAAGCTCCGAGCACCCCTAGGATGCCCAAACATCAGGTGGACTTGCAGCGTTTTATTAGAAAGAAGGCCGGGACTTCTCCTCACACTCTCCCTAAGATGGCGCCGGAGTCTAAGCCGGAAGTGGACTCAGAGGACGACTCTGTAGTTGGAACCATAACGGGAGGTGAGCTTTCTGATGCAAATACCACGCAACTCACACGGAAATTTTTTCTTAAAACTTTGGAAAAAGCAATTACTAATGCGATGTCGCCAGTTTTAGCTGAACTGGCGGATATTTCCTCTGAGATTAAAGCTACTTCTCATAGAGTTCAGGCTCTTGAGGAGTCTTACTCGTCCATTAGAGAGTATGCTGGGGCGGTGTCAGACCATCTCCAACAACAGGAAGAGCTACTTGATCGCTCCTTGCTACTAATAGAAGATCAGGAGAATAGAAACCGCAGGCGCAATCTCCGTTTGAAAGGGGTCCCTGAATCTTACTCCCCAGAGGACTTGCCCAAAATGGCGAACAGCATTTTCACAGATCTGTTAGGCCAGGAACGTGCAGCTCAGGTGACCATAGAACGCATACATAGATCGCTTCGGCCTAAGCCCAGACAAGGGGACCCTCCCCGTGACATAATATGTGGTCTCCTCTCCTTCAGAGACACACACGCCATCCTTACTGCGGCTAAAGCTAAAGACCAAATTTTGCTTGAGGGTGTTGAAATTTTTCTGTACCAAGACATTGCCCCCTCCATATTGGCAAAGAGGAGATTGCTCAAGCCTTTACTAGATGAACTGAGAGCAAGGAATATACAGTATGCATGGTTATACCCTTTTGGACTGGCTATTTTATGTGGCGGACGACGTATTGTTGTCCATACTCCACGGGACTTACCAGCTGTATGGTCATATTTGGATATATCACCCCTGGAAATCCCCTCTTGGCTACCCTCTCAGAATTTGGATCCGATACCACTACTGCCACCTCTCTTGCATGGGCCTGGTGCTAATAAATTCAAGTCACCCAAATCTCGGAAGAGCCTTCTCAGGGACTAAAGAATTTACCTGAATATGCCCTGGACTTCCCTGGTTGTTATCTGTTCATGGATCTACCGGTAACTTTACATTGTGCTCACTGCCTATCTCTTGAGCAAGAGTCTAGCCTTATCTAGTTGTGTATATTTTAGTTGGACGCTGGGACATTTCCTTTTATACCATAATCACCTCGTGTTGGCTTTGGACTCATCCTTTATCGCACCTTGATGTTTAGTGTGACCGGTACAACAATACTCTGACAGTGCTCTTTAGTTTTCCCGAACTTCGTTCAGTTGTTAACTGTCTATGTTCCTCCTACAGGTATTTTACTTGCTAATTTGTTTTCTTTATAGGACGACCCTTAGGGTCCCATTCCGATCAGGAAAAACCCCGTTCCATCAGTCTACTAGTTTAGTATTTGGTTACTTCTTGACTAGTTCTAGTTGTGTAGGTACTGCATACTCTTATATTCTTTTACTACCTGATAGTTACGAGATACCCTCTAGGGTTCTTTGTGTAGAAGGCATCCACACCCTATTTGATACGTGTCTTGTTTATACTCTTTATAGATATCCTCTTACATCTAGCCTACCTCACCATTATGGCTTCTGTAACCCCCTCCTCTCTTACGATCTCATCCTTTAATGTAAAGGGGTTAAACTCTCCAAATAAGCACCATTGGGTAATGTCCCTTTCAAAAAAGTTTAATGCGGATATTTTGTTACTCCAAGAAACCCATTTTAGAACAGACAGGATTCCTAAGCCTTATAAAACTATATATGATCGATGGTACTACTCAACTCACCCGACGTCCTCTTCCAAAGGCGTTGCCATCGCCATTAAAAGGACGCTCCCGTTTATTATCACTCAACAGTATGCTGATGTAGAAGGGAGAGCCATTTTTGTTAAAGGTCGCATTTCTAACCGACCACTAACTATAGCCTCACTCTATGCCCCTAACCATGGTCAGCTCTCTTGGTTAATACAGATCCTGAAATCTCTGGCTCAGTTTGCAGAGGGCGAAATTTTGATCGGCGGGGATCTTAATGTCTTGTTAGATCCCCTCTTAGACTCCTCCTCACAAAAATCTGCGTTTTCCCAGAAGGCTATTAGAAGACTACACCTTGCTTTGCAGGAATTGAATCTAATAGACTCCTGGAGACTGGTAAATCCAACTGTGAAAGATTATACTTTTTTTTCAATGCCACATAATTCACACCAACGCTTGGATTATATTTTATGCTCCAAGTCGTTGGCTAATAATATTACCAAGTCCCAAATTGGTGTTATTAGTGTTTCGGACCATGCGCCAGTCTCTACCACCTTTGCACTTCCAGACCTGACCCCTAGAGAGTGGACCTGGCGCCTTAATGAACAATTACTTGACAGTCTTGAGTTTAGAGAGCATATAGGTAAGGAATTGTCTGCTTATTTCCTGTTGAATGTGTCGCCGGAAGTTTCTCCGGCATTAGTTTGGGAGGCTCACAAGCCTGTTATACGAGGCCTCTTTATTTCAAAAGCTTCAGCCCTGAAGAAGGAGAAACAAAAAATGATTGACTCCCTGATGGCTCAGATTGCCACCCTTGAGCGACTGCAGAAACGTAATGCCCTTTTATCTGCCCACTCGGATCTGTTGCTACTTAGAGAAAAGTTGAAAAATTTGTTGAATGCTTCCTCAGCTAAGGCTTTCTTACACTCTAAAGCCCGTATTTACGCTCATGGAAATAAGGGGGGTAAAATTATGACCGCAATGCTGAGAAAGGAGAGAGCAAGAGCACATATAGCAGCAATTAAGAAAACAGATGGCTCTCTGACTTATGACACTTCTGAAATTGCAAAAGAGTTTAGAGATTATTACTCCTCTCTCTATAACCTAAAGCAACAGGATACTAACCCTCATGGTCCAGTTAGGACTACGGAGGATACGTTACGTATTCGAGAGTTCCTTCACTCTCTTAAACTGCCTTCTGTTACAGAAGAGATGAGTGACTCTTTGCTTCGACCAATCACAGAATCTGAAATACAAGAGGTTTTATCTAGTTTTCCTAGTGGTAAGAGCCCTGGCCCTGACGGGCTGCCCTCCCTTTACTACAAAATTTTTCAGTCTCAGCTAGTTCCTTATCTTACTTCTTTTTGTGATTCTTTGTTGAAAGGCTCATCTATGGTGCGGCAGTCGCAGGAGGCACATATTACTTTGATTCACAAGGAGGGCAAAGACCCAACGCAATGCTGCAATTATAGACCTATATCATTGCTGAATTGTGATTTGAAAGTCTGGGCTAAGGTTCTCGCTATGAGACTGAGAGATATAGTTCCCTCTTTAGTACATGAGGAGCAGGTCGGTTTTGTGAAAGGCAGAGAGGGTAAAGAAAACATGCATAAATTGCTACATGTTATTGCATTGGCAAAAAAATTGAATAGCCCATTACTTCTATTTAGTGTAGACGCCGAGAAGGCATTCGACCGTGTAAGTTGGAACTACATGTCAGAAACTTTACTAGCTTTTGGTATTCCACCTCCTTTTGTTAAAGCTGTTCTCTCTCTCTATGCCCAACCTCATGCTCGGATTAAGATTAATGGTTCCTTTTCAGGCTGTTTTGATATATCCAATGGGACCAGACAGGGGTGCCCTCTCTCTCCTACCCTATTTGTCCTCTCCCTGGAGACTTTCCTCCAGGCTGTGAGACAAAATCCAAATATTTCAGGTTTCCAATTTGCGGATAAATCAATACACGTGATGGCTTATGCAGACGACGTGTTGTTCCTGCTGTCTGACCCCGTAACGTCTCTGCCGGAACTTCAATCTCTTATAGTTACTTATGGCTCCCTTTCCAATTATAAAATTAATGACACGAAATCGGAAATTCTCAATGTGTCTATACCACCTTCCCAGATTAAAGTTTTACAAAGCTCAACACCCTACCAGTGGAAAACTAATTCCTTGAAATATCTTGGTGTACATTTGCCCTCTGATATTGAGGATGTTTTCTCGCTAAACTATGTTCCCTTGCTCTCTGAACTCAAGTCACTGCTGAAGGATTATAATCTTCCATATTTGTCCTGGTTAGGCAGGAAAAATCTCTTGCAAGTTTATATTGTCCTAAAAATGTTATATGTATTGCAGATGTTACCCATTTTTGTACCTCGATCTTATTTTCACCAAACTCGACGGCTTTTCTCGGCCTTTCTCTGGAACCACAGACCTCCTAGGTTACCATATAGACTTCTTGTTAAACGAAGACAAAACGGTGGAATTGCTCTACCAGACCTACAAATCTGTTATGAGGCTATTCAGCTCTCCCGCTGGATGTACTATGCTCTCCCTCATAAGATTTCTTTAGTCACGGTCTTGGCACAAAGCCTCTTTGATGACTTTTATTTCAAACCTTTTTGGTTCCCCACACCTTCTTACTGTCGTGGAGACCTAATTTATTATTAAAGGGCCCGTGCGAGGTTTGGCTTAAACATAAAGAACGTTTGGCTCCAACACCCTCCCCAATTTTGCCTGCAGACCTCATTCCGTTCCTTCCGCTGTTAACCCATAACGCGCCGTTACTCAGTGGTTCCATCTGGAATGTTTTGAAAGAAGTTAGACTTAAGGATTTAATTGAGGACGGCTTACCTATTGCTCAAACACAGCTTCATGCATTAGCTCCTTCTGTCAAGCCTCACTTCCTCCATTACGCGCAATTTTATAGTGTTATTAAGAAACTGCTATCAATTGCCAACCCATGTCGTAAGCTTACAGCTTTTGAGAAGGGTCTACTTGCAAAATTACCGTCCCAACGAAAGGTCTCATGCTGTAAACGAATGCTTGAGGATTATGCTGACATTGACAAACCCCCTTATGTCTCTGCTTGGGAGAAAGAATTGGCCTTGACCTTTTCTGAGGAAGATGTAGATTTTATTTTGAAACGTAGTTTTGGACAATCTAGGTGTGTGCGCTTACAGGAACTCCACTATAAAGTTTTAACTAGGTGGTATCGCACGCCGGATTGGCTCTTTAGACATGGCCTTAAAGATTCTAATAAGTGTTGGCGCTGTGATTCTGAAGTAGGTACGATGTTACACATCTGGTGGTCGTGTGATCTAATTGAACCATTTTGGAGAGAGATATCAGACTTTATTAACAGACTTTTCAAAACATCACAGGTGCTTTTCCCGGATCAAGTCTTTCTCACGGGCCCTGCAGGTTCTTTGAGCCCACATAAACGAGAGCTGTGGTTCCACTTGATTGGCGCAGCAAAGTCGCTGATTCCCTTACACTGGTTAAGTTCTTCCCCCCCAACCTTTCAGGCATGGCTAGAGAAATCTCACCAAATTGCTCGTTTCGAGGAGTTAGTGAGTTGGAAAGATAGATCTCACGATCGCTATGTCAAGGTTTGGAAGAAGTGGTGGAACCTGGTATCGTGATTCCTTCTGGGATTTCTTCCTTTTGGGAATCAGGTCCTCTTTTCTTGCTTCTTCACTCCTTTCTTTGTCCCCCACCCCTTGCCTTCTTATGCTCGCATTTGAAGTTTTTTCAGGTAGTTACTTCATACTTATACAGAATGACCTACACAACTGTATGTTCTTTTGACATAATGTGTTTTATTATACTCAACTTATTTGTTGGATTCCGTTTACTTGTTTTATTTGAATTTTCAAAGAAATCATTGGTGTTTGTATCTTTGACTGATTACACCTAATGTCACTGTACTTTCTTGTGTATAAATATAAATAAAGAATAAATAAAAAAAAAAAAAATAAAAAAAATAAAATCTAGTTGCTTCCCTGAATAGAAAGCAATGACATATCCTATCGGTTTATGGAATTGAAAGAAATAGGGTGATGTAACAGGAGTCATTAGGATACAAGCTTAGCGGTGCAGTATCTGAGACAGTAGTGTATGAGGATGAAACGTTGAATACGAGGGACATATAACTTTTTAGTCTTAAAGTGTATTTAAGTATGTATGTCATAGGTTCAACAATGGTATAGTGAAGAATAAAGTGTTAAGGCAAGAGGTTCAACAAGATAGAAGCATAAGCTGTAAAATAATCTATGAAAGTACTAGAACTAGAAAAAAACATATAACTAAATGTATATCCTCAAAATAAAATGCAACAACAGAGTATACTTTTAGCTGAAATCAAAGCACTTACTGACATAAACATTAGTCTTAAAGGTACGGTCCAATGCTTATATTTCCTCCCTACCACAGCTTACTGTGCTGCTGCTCTTTCAACCTCCGGAACTATAGCATGGAGGTGTCTGTATACACAGATTGTGCTACATCTAGGGTTGAGCGATTGGGAAAGATAGGATCCAAATCGGCGTTCGAGCAAATTTCACGATCGGGATCGAAATCGGCTGGAAAATAATCGGAAATCGGATTTTGAAATCTCAAGATAGGCTCAACCCTAAAAGTGACTTTTCCCATAGAGAAGCATTGAATAGGGTTGTGCAATTGGGATTGAGAAAGATCGGATCCCAATCGGTGATCGAGCAAATTTAATGATCGGGATTGGCTGAAAAATGATCGGAAATCAGATTTTAAAATAGATCCTGAAATCTCAAAATCAGCTCAACCCTAGCTACATCCTATCACTGGCCTTCTCAGAGAGGTGCCATATGAAGCAGTAATCTGTGTATATAGCACCTCTTCACCCAATCCATGTAAACATATCCCGACACGGAGAACATTAACCCCTTAAGGACCAGGCCATTTTTTGGTTTCGCATTTTCGTTTTTCCCTCCTCACATTTCAAGAGCCATAACTTTTTCATTTTTCAGTTCACAGAGTCACATGATAGCTTATTGTTTGCGGGACAAATTGTACTTTGTAATGGCACCATTCAATATGCTGTGCAATGTACTGGGAAGCTGGAAAAAAAATTCAGAATGAGGCGCAATTGGAGAAAAAATGCATTTGCGCCATTTTCTTATGGGTTTAATTTTTACAGCATTCACTGTTTGGTACAAATGACATGTTACCTGTGTTCTACGTGTCAGTACAAACGCGGTGATACCAAATTTATATAGTATTTGAAATTTTTTGATACTTTTAAAAAAATGATAAACTTTGCAAAATAGAAAAAAAAATTTGTGTCATCATGTTCTAACACCTGTAACTTTTTCATATTTCCATGTATGGAGCTGGTTGTGGTGTCTTTTTATGCGGGACAAGATGACGTTTCTATTGATACCATTTGGGGAAAGATCCGATGGTTTGATCACTTTTTATTCAATTTTTTATAGGAGGCAAATTGTTGAAAAAAACGCTTTTTGGCTGTTTTTATTTTTTTTTGCCGCTACGCCGTTCGCAGTACAGGATAAATGTTTTAATATTCTAATAGTTCAGGCATTTTGGAGCGCAGGGATACCTAATATGTTTATGTTTAATGTTCTTTAATTACTTTTATAGCTGATCTAGGGAAAGGGGGGTGATTTGAACTTTTATATTTTTTTTATTTTTTTAATACTTTTAAAAACTTTTTTTTTTCTTCTGTTACATTTATGATCAGACCCCTTAGGTACCTTGAAACCTAGGGAGTCTGATCGCTCATACTATTCACTGCAATACTACAGTATTGCAGTGAATAGGAAAATCGCAGCACTTCTATTAGACGATGCCTCTGGCATCGTCTAATAGATCTAGTGCAGAGACAAGCCTGGAAGCCTTCAATAGGCTTCCGGCTGTCATAGCAACCGATCACCGCCCTCTTGTGACGTTCAGGAGGGCGGCGATCGGCAAAACATGGCGGCGCCCATGCCGCCGGCGCCGTTTACACACTGCGGTCACGTTTGACCGCAGTGTGTAAAGGGTTAACAGCAGCGATCGGCTCGGGCACCGACCGCTGCTGTTAGTGGCAGGTCCTGGCTGTATGATACAGCCGGCATCTGCCGTGTATGGAGCGAGCTCAGCGTGTGAGCTCACTCTATACATCCCCATGCGACCCATGACGTACAGTTACGTCAAGGGTCGCTAAGGGGTTAATGGAAGCTGAAGCAATGAGATAAGAAAAGTATTGGTGCATTCATTATTTTATGACATTCTAAGAATATCCTTACATTTTTGGAGAACTTGGTCATCCTCTTTAATTTTTTTATTTTATTTTCTGTGTTACATAATATTAAAGAGGATTTCCAGGATTGAAACATTTATTTGCCATCCTTATAATTGGCTAACATTGTTGGATCATCCTGAGACTGACCTCGGAGATCCTCGCTGATAAGCACAATGAAGGTCTTTTACGGGGAGTTTCCTTCATTTATTACCCAGCGGCTTGTCTTTTCTAGGTGACTGTGTCTGATACTGTAGCTCAATCTCATTTTGAAACAACAAAGATAAAGTAGAGCAAATATTGTACATGAAAAGATTTCTATAGAAACCTTCAGCCAAACATAACGAATCAGTATTGATGATATCTAGAGACGAGCGAGTAGTATTCGATTGGGTAGGTATTCAATAGAATACTATGGTATTTGAAATACTCGTACTCGTTCAAATACTACTTGCTATTCGCAGTAAAGATTCAATTCAGAACCAGCATTGATTGGCCGAATGCTATACAGTGTACAGCATCGACCAATAAATGCTGGTTTTGCCGGAGGCTCGTCTGTGATGAGGCGGAGTCTAAGATCGGACCACAGTGGAGACTGCTGTGGTCCGATCTTAGACTCCACCTCCTCACAGATGAGCCTCTGGCAGAACCAGCGTTGTTTGACCGAATGCTATACACTGTATAGCATTCGGCCAATCAACGCTGGTCAATGCATTCCTATGAGAAAAAGTCAGCTCCCGCATAACCGCAAGCTGCCAGTCCTCCTGACTAGCAAGGACAAGACTGCTGCAGAACCAGCGTTGATTTGCCAAATGCTATACATTGTATTGCATTTGGCCAATCAGTGCTGGTTCTGCAGGACGAGTAAGGGCCCGTCTGGAAGGAGTCTGCAGGAATATCAGTGCTACTGCAAGCGCTGCGCAGTTTAAGCGTACGGGCCCCATAGACTATAATTAGAGATGAGCGAACAGTAAAATGTTCGAGATTCGATATTCGTTTCGAGTAGCCCCTCAATATTCGACTAATCGAATCGAATATCAAAACCTATTATAGTCTATGGGGGGAAAATGCTCGTTTCAGGGGTAGGCAACATTCAATCAAATTATACTTACCAAGTCCACGAGTGAGGGTCGGGCTGGATCCTCCGAGAAGTCTTCTCCGTGCAGCGTCCCCGCGGCATCTTCCGGGTCTGAATTCACTCTGTCAGGCATCGGGCCTGAACAGAGCCGACCGCGCATGTCTGCACTACAAGCGGGCATGCGCAGTCGGTTCTGCCCAGGCCCGATGCCTGGCAGAGTGAATTCAGAGCCGAAAGACGCCGCGGGGAAGCTGCAAGGAGAAGACTTCTAAAGATAAGAGAAGAACCAGCGTTGATTGGCTGACTGTATAGCATTCGGCCAATCAATGCTGGTTCTGCATCAAACTTTTTCATTCGAATAGCGAGTGGTACTCGATCGAGTATGAGTATTTTGAATACCGTAATATTCAATCGAATACCTACTTGATCGAATACTACTCACTCATCTCTAACTATAATGGGATCCATCTGCTTGACGAGCACTGCCCGCACAAATCATTCATGT
Organism: Leptodactylus fuscus; assembly: GCF_031893055.1. Lineage (NCBI taxonomy): Eukaryota > Metazoa > Chordata > Amphibia > Anura > Leptodactylidae > Leptodactylus > Leptodactylus fuscus. The sequence goes on from NC_134266.1 coordinate 54,956,302, forward strand.
GGGCAGTGCGCTGCAAGCACACGGACCCGTTATACTCTATGGGGTCCGTGCACTTTAACTGCATAGCACTCCTCCTAAACACTCTCCTCCTGTTATTCGTGGATTTGGTGACTCTCCTTTAGTCAAATAGTGAATAGATGAAATTTATTGGCTCTACATAGCTGCAGGAAAAGGTCGATATTAGGAATTTATGACTTGATACTGTGTGGGTAGTTGGGGAAGTGGTCAGAAGATGAGAGGCCTCATGGTTTGACCACCACGAGAGGTCTTTTGGTCTGACCAAAAGTCTCCAAGAAGTATCTACTAAGATGCTGCACATCCCCACAAGGGATCCTGGACAATTTCTCATTGAGATAAGTATGGAAGGACAAAACATTGACTTCAGTGGTATCTGCAAAAGGCAGTACCCTAGCCAGCTGAAAAAGTATGTTTGCTCTTGAACAGAAGACAAATGATAGTCTTAATGTTGATGGTAAATAAAATACATTATATTAAATAACACATTTTCAAGGCTATGTAGGTCTCTTAAAAAGCGTTTCAGTAGCATCTAGAAATGTGAGTTTTATTGGCACCAATTTACACATATCGCCTCACACCGGGGTCATGTCAAGTACTTAGGTCTTCTCATCAGGCATAGTATCTGTGCTAAGTTTCATTTTCTGCTACACTACAGGGGAACTGAACACTTACTGCTGGATTTCACGATCAGACATCTTATTGTTTGGTCCTAGCAACAGGGCACCTTGATCACTATATTGTCAAGAAATGACTAGCAAAAAGACGTTCTCCAAAGTGGACAACTCCTTTAAAGATATACTATATTATACAGTATGAAGACTTCATTTTAGCTTGGATTAAGTTATTAAAATTGCTCTAATTTTCTTTATTGCCCTGCTTTTATGATATTAGGCCGCAATATTGGACACGTGGAAGAGTTATAGATGCCATACTAATGGTCTTACTGTGGTGTACAGTATGTGGCCATTTTACATCTATAGGTTGTTGCCTGAAATGCCCTCCCCATGTTGTCTCTGCCACAGACACATCAGATGCTTCACTTCCGTCAATTGTTTTTATAACTTGTGTACTGCGTATTATTCTATGTATCTTCTGCATTAATTAAAGGAATAATCTTAGAAATCCTCGGCTTTTTCTCCTCTGATTCTATACATTCCACTGGTTTAATGAGTCACTTGTATTTTTTTGCTTTCAGGTTCAAAGATTAAACCATGAAATTAATTGGATACTTTTAATAAGTTTAATCCTCAGGAAAATAGTTTGTATGAACAACACTCTTAGTCACTGAATCAATTAATTACATTTTTCACACCATTTTTAAGCTGTTACTACGGATTGTATCTTGTTTTTGCCACAACCTTTTTATTTTTTTGAAGTGGTTTAGAAACTAATTATCTGGGCAATTAAATTGATTATTTTACATAAATACAAGGCACATATAAAATACCTTAAAGGAACAAAACTTCTAAATAACCCATCTATGACCTTGTTCACTAGACAGAGTGAGAAGCATTGATTCTCAGTGATCGATTCCCTGGATAACGTCTAGCAGGAAAGGAAGCAAACTTAATGGAAATAGTTATGGGTTTTAGAGCATAGTCAAATAGGCCAATGATTGATAAGAGTAGTCAGGTGGAAGAGGAGATGTGTTTCAAGCCTTGTGAGTAGGTACAAGAGTAATCAGACAAGCCAAGGATTGGGTATTGTGGTCCAGGCTGAATCGGGACATAGTAACGTTGAAAAAATACAAACTTATATAAGACATATCCAAGGGTTAGAATTAAAATGTGTTATTTATTTCACCCACTTATGACATGACAATGAACTGTTAAAACGCTGTCTGGAATTGAGTTCTGCAGTGGGATATCAATGCTGAATATCGTTTTCACCAACAGATTGCTCTGGAACTGTAAGGGCAATCATGATGATCTTAGTATCTCATACTGGCGTTCTCATATTTAAAATGAATTCAAGGTCAACTGTTTTGTTCCCACAATTGAATGTCCTTCTTCTATCACTCTCACACACACACACACACACACACACACACACACACACAAATCACGGGGGCCACACGGTGGCTCAGTGGTTAGCATTGCAGCCTTGCAGCGCTGGAGTCCTCGGTTCAAATCCTCCCAAGGGCAAAAAACCATCTGCAAGGAGTTTGTATGTTCTCCCCGTGTTTGCATGGATTTCCATCCCATACTCCAAAAAAGACATACTGATAGGGAAAAATGTACATTGTGAGTTCTATGTGGGGCTCACAATCTACATTTAAAAAAAAAAAATCACTAATACTTACCTCTCCTTGCTCCCCTGCTTTCTCAGCTCCGGGGTCTTCTGGGAGCTGCACGCATGATGCCCCCTGCTTCATTATTGTATGCAACTGGGGCAGCCCGTAACAGCAGGGCAGCATATGCAGGACTTTCCTGCTGTCCCAACAGGACCCCCGCTACCATAGGGCCTGGCGCAAGTACATAGTTGGCCCTATGGTTAAAGCGATCCTGCACATGTTGGTTTATTTATATTATGTAACGGTGGTTTTTGTGTTTTTGATGTTGACAATTATATAGTGTGTAGAATTTGAGAATTTGGTCTTGACCAGCAGAGTTTAGATGAAGACCTCAAAGACTTTACTTAAAGACAATGCTATGGTATCTGTAAGTATTTGCTGGAATCCTTTGGAAAATAACTCACTGATAATGGCTTAAAGGGGTTTTCCCATTAAACACAGGTGTCCTTTTCCACATAAGAGAGGATAAGGTTCACATCACTAACCAGTGATGTCCCCCAGCAATCAGGAGAATGGGGGACTATACGTCCCCCTAAGGAATCCTTGCAAATGAAGTATCATTTTGCTTGCAAGACCATTATGCTATTCACTGCTTCCCTGCCTGTTCCAGTGAAAACAAAAAGGCAAGACAGCACCGAGCTGTATATGGTAAAGTATTGTATGGGTGAAGGTATACTGACAATTGTTTGGTATGCTCTCACCTGGTGGAGTTGTGAATGATTCACAACTACCATATGTGCCTGGGAACCAATTGCAGGGGGTTCCTCCCTAGGTGTAATGGAGAAGCTGGATCCTATTCACCAATGGTGTAAATGATATGTACGATGACCAGGACAAAGGACTAATCCACCATTTAATCCACTGGATTAAATGACAACCACTTTATTAGAGTTCAGTACAACGCGTTTCGGGCACAAATCGTCCTTTTTCAAGTGAAAAAGGAACTGCCGTGGATGGCCAGATGTGACATCTGAAAAAGGGCGAATCGTGCCCAAAACACATTGTGCTGAACTGTAATAAAGTGGTTGTCATTTAATCCAGTGGAGTGCGGTCCTTTGTCCTGGTCCCTGTGCCTGTTCCAGTGTTGGTGATGCAAGCGCACTGGGGTTTCATTCACATGGAGAAGTCAAGGGAGAGAGGAGATTTCAGTACTTTTCTCTCCTGATCACTGAGGGACTGCATGATTATACCTGTGGATAGGGGATAAATGCCTTTAATAGGACAACCCCTTTAAGAAAGTAAAACAAAGCTATTGAACACAAAATAATTGAATGCCTGTTTTCCACCTTCATGTCAATAATAGACACAGCAACAACAGTCTGTGCAGATAAGTTTCTATCATTTTTTTGTGCAGACGTCGCGGTTTGTCCCCAATATTCTCTGCAAAGCTCAAATTAGATGTTGACTTACAGTAAAGTGTTGGTAGGTTTAAATCTGTATTTATGTAGTCACATAAGACTTCATAGAAGCCGCATTCACAAAACAATGCTCAATAGCATAGATCCTTTTAAGTGCAGCAATTTTCAAGTAAAGACACAATTTAGAGGTCTGGAGTCTCATTTGACAACTCGAGTTCTTTATCATCGATCAGTCATTGTTCTCTTACAGACACCAGTAAGTTTTCCTCCTTGTTTTTTACTCCATCCATTTCACCCTTTATCTGCACAAATCTTCTATGCACTTTGTACTAAACACTAGTCTATACTAAACTATTACAGCTGAAAAGTATTGCTCTTAATGTTGTGCGCTTTTCTGCAGCAAGTATCTAAACTTCTACTATTATTTTTCAAGCTGTGTATAGCTTACTGTTCCCACAAACTACCTGACCTGAGGACATCTCGTAAGTTCCAGTATTTCAATTATACGGGCAAATGTACTGCTCTATTTTTGATATGTGTAAGGGTTGTGATACAGAATTGCTGGATATTCTGTTGCTATAGAAACATATAGTAGATTGCAATCCATTTGTCTATTGCTAAACGATAGTGTGAGAATTAAAAGTAAAACTGAAGTTCTGCATGTAAAGCTATAGACCGCTGAACTCTTCTCTTCCCTGCAGAGAAATCTAATTCTAGTTCTAGTTCTCTGATCAAAAGTACAGGCCTACGTAAAAGCATTGTGTCCTTTGTAACGTGTGTGGGAGGATAATAGGCAAAAACCATTTGGAATTCATTAGAAGAATACCAGTTTACCTTATTTTACCAGCTATAGTGTAAATGAAACCTGACCATAGGAGGGGTAGTCAATAAGTTACCTACCTGAATATGAAACAATTTTACTGAGAAAATTGAACTTTCTACTTTTCAGTTACATCCCCTTTATCTTCAGGACACTTATTCCACTTTGCCCCCCAGTGATGGGATGCCCTCACTAATAGAAGGAGTCTTCGTGCTGCTGCAGGAACCTTGTTATCGCCTCTTTAACTGCATTATCATCGGGAAATCTTGCCCACGCAGAAAATTTTTCAGGTTTTAAAAAGGAACGTAATGACTCTTAGCCAGGTCTTGGACTGTAGATGGATGGTTAAGCTCCATAAAACCACAATCCATGGTAGCAGCTTGGGATTTGCGAGAAATGTGAGCAGACGCATTGTTGCGAAACAGTAACACAACTGCCGACATATTCCCATGGTGCCTGTCTTTGATTGCTTAATGTAATGCCTTCACCATAGGTGTCTCTAGTATTTGTTGTCACGTGTGGCATGAACTCTTGCCTTGACCTTTCCAGCTGGCTGCTGCACTTAGAATTTCTTTGGAGATTTTGACCCCTTGTTCTACATATTTTTTGCTCAGGGTCCAATATTTGTGTCCCCCACCAGGAACTGACCTTTGACATCAACAAAACATCATGAATGATACTAGAATCCATGCCAACTAAAATGTCTAATTCATGAGCTATAACATTGACTTTGACCCGATGATCTTCCTAAAATGATCACATCTGCTTTATGGCACATTTCCCCCGAAGATGCTTGGATAGGTCATCATGAATGGGGGTCATTTTCAATTTATTCTCTACCCAAATTAAACAGCTTGTCCAAAAACTTTACTTGGGAGGAGGAAGGTGCCTCATCACCGTATACAGCAGTCATTCTTTCATGGATTTTTTTAGGCTTCTTTTCTTCCTTTGTAAGGAATTTAATTGTGGAATGATGCTCTAAATTCTTTAATTTCTTTATAGACCCTGCCACTTCCAGTGCTTTCATCAGACTGAATTGCTACTGTGTGTATTGCATGTCTAGACATGTCTCAACCTGTACAGATAAGCTCTTCTTTCTAACACTGACAGAACATGTGGAAGTCGATACAGTGCTCCCAGCCTTCATATAATCTAGCATACACATCTTCTTAACCACTATAAGATAATTCTGGTGGCAGATTATATCTCTTGAGAACAAAAAAAATTGACATGTTCCCTAGCTGAACCAGATTCCTTCCGGGTGAATCCCACTTTGACTAGACACATCTGTTGTATGTATAGGGAGGTTCTCCAGATGGATAAATATCTTAAATATGTATTGGGGCATTATTCACAGATTCATTTTCATAAGGCCCATTCCCTTAGAGACAGGATACAGCTTCTTTGGTCCAGACCCAAGACATGGCACTTGGCTGGACTGGAAAATTTCAGGAATCTTTTGTTGTGTTGAATGAGTTGCTTGTTCTAATATCAAAGTGGAAAAAAGTTTAATGGATAATGTGACTACAAAATACACAACTTAATCAATTGTAAAACGCGAGCTGAGACATATATGTATGTAAGCAAGCGTTCCGCGGTAGGGTTGGGAAATATCTAGACAATATTGCACATTGATGGGACACATGATAATGCACATTAACGTGCACCATTAGGGCAACTCAAAGGTCCTGTCCTCTATAAGCACTGAGGTTGTGCAACTACATGGTAAAGGAGATGACTGGGATAGGCAGATCTTCTAGCAGCTGACCAAATCAATTATTAGGCTGAACACTGTATTATTTAAATGAATTATTAAATGTTGGTTGTTTCATTTGATTCTTAATAACTTCTCTCAGTACCCATTGTGTCCCCCTCTAGGAATTTTGGTTCTCCTAGTTTGTTCTAAATCCACTGAAATTTGAGGACCTTCTTTAGACAAGTCTCCATTATCTGACACCATTATGTGTCTCCATTTTCACAATAAATTGAGTATTTGCTGTTTAGAGATTTCCTTTTTAACTTTCCTTTATGCTGTTCTTTTATGGTTCAGACATGTGTTTGGGTTTCCATTCTTCAGGTTCACTTGGGTACCCGAGGAATGGAAACCTAATCCACTTAAAAAGTGATTGCCACTATAGACTATAATGGGGTCCACCAGATTTCCGCCCGGTTTCCACCTGAAAATGTCAGAAAAATCTGGAGATAAAAGTCTCACTTTTGTTCCAAACTGTTTTCATTCTATTTTTCCTTTCTTTAGGTGTATTTTCTTATAGTATTGTTCTTATTATTGCCTTTTACATAATGTGTTCCCCAAGAGGCCATATTAGACTTCTGGGGGACATGAACACTTTTTCGGAGCCTCAGTTACACAGTTACAGTGAGTTTCCTTGAATGACAACAGTGAACAGCCCTTGTCATGCCAGGATGTATATGGATTTGCCACTTTATCTTCTGTGGGAAAGATTAGGTAAAAGGGGTTTTAAACAATGTCTGTTTTCTCTTCTAAGCCTAGCTGGACATCCAACCAGGAGCAGGAGACGTAAACCTGTACTTTTAATGGTGCAGGTTTTATTTATGGTGCTTGTCCATATGAGGTAGAATAAGGTCATAAAGTAGAATAAGAAGGCATATAAGGTGCCTACAACCTCATAAACTGGACACAAATGGACATATAGTTTCAAGATTCTCAAAATACATTATTAAGACATTATCACAACATACTATCAAATTCATCAACAGCTTACAATTGACATCATAGCCACTGGCTGACCAAATATAGACATTTCCCAAAAATTTGAAATCATGTTTTTTCACATCTGAAAATTATTATACCACTCATCTCATTATACTGTCTATGAAGCCAAGAAGCCAAGAGGAAAGGTAAGGAAGAACATATCCATACAAGGTCCATACATATTGCCTATTGTGTGTATTACCCATTATAGAAATATTAATCTAGATGTAAATACTTGAACTTTCGGCAAAGGATTGGACAGAATACTTGACTCCCACCCATTGAGACACATGAGGGTAAGAAAAAATAGCTGAGGGTAATGAATGCTTGCTTAACAGAAAAGCAGTAGATCTTGATCAACTTCAAAGTCACCAATTGATTCTTTCATCATTAGTGGTCTCTTCAATGCTTGTTGAGCTAATGACAAACATTTTAATAGTAATCATTATAATGACTAGGAATAGTCAGAGCATAGATCAGAGGCCATTATTTACCTGCTAATACAGTAGTGGTTATTTATATTGTAGGTACATTGTAAGGGTTTATATTTACCGTAGGAGTTTGCATGGGTATTATCTCAGTGACAAACCTCTATGATTTTTCAGTATTTCCAACAACTTTTTTTGTATACAGAAGACAGTACGGGAGTGTAAACCTCCAGGAATCAAACCAAAAGTATCAATACATTTTGTTTCATTTGTTTCATTTGTCACCAACATGCTTAGTTTGAGTGAACACAAGAGTATATGTTCTGCATTTGGAACACAGTCCAATGTTAACCATACCACTCAGTTTTAACATACAGTGTTAGCCTAATATATAGGGGAGTACTGTTTCTCCTCGTGGAGATCACCAGTAGCAGTTTTCTGTGGGAAAAGTGGTATGAGAATTAGTTTCATCCACGAGGAAGAAAACTGCCCAGAGGAAGAAAATTGCCTCTCCAGTGCTATCTATTGGATGGCTACCCTATAACTCAATGTTCATCCCTTTAACAGACTTTGTAATATAACTTACAGATGTGCCCTTCTTTACCTTTACTTTCGGCTGGACATATATGTGAGCATATATATGACTCAGATCACAAAATGACTATCTTTTCAAAACAACATATGATATTTTGTCATGAGATGTCTATCTTATAGGTATCTATATTTGGCCATCCTATGGCTGTGCAGCTCTCTAATGGTATAGAACATCTGTCGGCCATAGAGTCTCTATAGAGTCATCTCTATGATGAAAAGTCACTAATTCACATCTGTTTCAGTGTTTCTGTTCCTCATACATGCAGGACTTTGATGTAGGAGAGTGCCAATCCTTAATATAGCTTGTATTTGATTAAATCGTCTACTTTCTTCTAAATACAATTGATTATTATATCACAACATGCTAACCTTGTAGGAATGTAGTTCACAATACAACCACTAGGTCGTCGCATGTTGCAATATTATATTGAATTGCTGTAGTAAGAAATGTTTATCCAAATTCAGGCTATAGTAAGATTAGACATATTAGACATCTATATTTCAATTCCTGCTGCACAAGACATTAGAAGAGGTAATGTACAGTAAATTTGTACATTGTGGTTGTCTGCAATCCTACTGTAACATCCTTGCTCGTCCGGGCTTTGGTGCCATCCTCCGCCTGCATGCTGCGGTGCAGGAGATGCGTGCAGCTGCGATTTCTTCTTTTGGGTTCTTCTTGTATTGTCTGAACACTGTCCTATTCCCTTACCTTGGTAATTGATTTACCACCACACCATCTCCTTCACCTTGGTTTCCCTCTACCCCTCTAATAGTTAATTTTAGCCTTACCTGTGTGATTGACAGCCTATCTTCCTATCAGGTCTGGGGTGGGATTTTCCTTCCAATTTATTCTTGTCTCACATTCACATTGGTGCTTGCTATTGCCTTGTGCATGCTGGCTATTTACTCCTGCTGTTTTGTTACCTGTATTCTTATTCCTGACCTATGTCTTTACCTTTGACTATTCTCATGGATTACGATTTTGAACTGCGTTGCTCGACCTTTACCAAACCCTTGGCTAGCTGACCTCTCCTTGCTGTTGTTTGTCTTTTCTGCATTCTGTGTCAATATATATATATATATATATATATATATATATATATATATATATATATACCTAGGAAGGGCTTTTCGACCAGTTGTCACCTGTCACTTAGGACAGGATAGACAAGCTGGAAGGGTTGGGGGGGTCGGTTCAGCTTAGGACTCATTGTCTTGTCGTGTCCCTCCGCCCAGGATTCACCAGCAGCTACTGGGTAGTTGCTCTTCTAGCAATTCCCTTACACCTGCCAAAGATGACTGGAGAAGCAATGGGATTTTATGCCAAAAATAATGCTGTTCTCTTGTAGTTAAAACATTTTTTTGAAGTAATAACCAAGACTAGATGACTTTCTTTCAAAATGCAAAACCAGCAGAACAGTAGGCTGAAAGCTATAAGTCGCCAAATACTATTATTCATCGTAAAACAGCCACCTAGTGCTAAGTATTGTAATTATTTTCATTTTCTTGTAATCCCTTTTATGGCATCAGGAACAGATTTGAATAAGAAATGCTAAAATAAATAGTACTCCAAACACAACTTCATGTAATGGTTGTGTTGGCTTTGTTTGCCAAAGCCATAATCCACATTCATTAGATACATCCAATAAGCAATGAAGAAGGAACAGCCATTGTGACAAGGGTTATCTGAATATGTTTATGGAAAGGCTACAACAATACGACTTATGCAAGGGTCTCTATATAAAGAGGCAAATGCAATGATTTCTGAATATATTATATTGATGGATGTAATGCTTCTAATGCTAATGTAAAAAAACAAAAGAAAAAAAAAAAAAAACATTTCTGCTGCATATGTTGATGTCATGGAAACACACCCTCTTTGTGACCACTGAGGCCCAATCATAGGCCTATGCCAGGACCCAGGACCTCTAATGTTACAGAGGAGGCCAGAAAAGGCAAGAAGTGTGGGAAAGAACACAGACACTGCCAGGGACCCCAGGAGAGGTGAAGAAAGGTAAGAATGACTGTTTCTTATTTTCCCCACCTCCCCTGGTCCTCTAAGTATTATAGTCTGGGTTCTGAAGTGACCCCAGAGTACAATAATGAATTGTGGATGGTCATCCCCCAAAATTTAGGCTTCTGATGAAGTTTTTGGAGCCTTCATAACTAACTCGGCTTTATGAATCAGTTTGCTGATATAAATTTATCTTTGTATTTAAAGTACAACTGCCCACTCCATATGTCCCTTGACATCTGCTAATATGGAAGATATAAGAAGGTTCCATAAATGTTTGATCAGTCCTTTCAAAATTGATGGATGCAGCCAAAAGACATCTAATGTGTAAGCACAGCTGATACTTTGGACATCATCTTTGGATGCTAATTCTTTGGACAGCTTTGGACAAAGATCACTTTTGTTCAGCTGGTATTATAGGTATTACCATTACAAGAGAAAAGTCATGCCCTTTGTAGCCACGCTATATTTTTACCAACTGATTGACAATAGTGCAATAGTAGGTTGTATGCTCCTCTTAAGCCATTACAGCATAAAAGAGAAAACCAAGTTTATTCTATCTCAACAAGTATCCACAAAGGGGGCATTCATACTTGTGCCCGTGTCCACCCATCTAAATGGGTTTTAAAAGCAAACTGCGGGTGTCTGTATGCAGCCTCTGATTTTTCTTTGGCGAGACACAAAGTCGGATCTGCAAGACTTTGTGTCCATCCAAAAAGCTGAATGGATTTCAAAACTGACCGCCGGAAAGCCATCCCCTATGCATTTTCTCTGGGGAATAGGATGGAGACCCGGTGAGCGGGCGCAAGTGTGAATACTTCCAAAGTGTTGTATAAGCTGGAATGTCTCCTGAGTTTTGGCTAGTAAACACTCCAAACCATTTCCTTCAGATCTTTATGGACCGTTTTTACATCTCCTTGCATCATGTGCAGAGTGAATTCCAGCCAGAAGACGCCGCGGGGACGCTGCACAGAGAAGACTTCTAAAGGTAAGAGAAGAACCAGCATTGATTGGCAGAATGTATAGCATTCTGCCAATCAACGCTGGGTCTGCATTGAACCTTAAACTTCGAACAGCTAGTAGTGTTTGATCAAGCACGAGTATCTCGAATACCATAGTATTCGATCGAACACCTACTCGATCAAACACTACTCGCTCATCTCTATATATCACACATGGAGTCATGTATTTTTTATCAAATGCTTGTGAATTGTTTTGAGCCATTGATAACCATACTAGCTATAGATATTGCAATACTTCCATATTGCAATGTGTAAAAGATAATAGTTATAGCATTCTAATCATAAATACAGTAATGTACAGTATCAGTTTTCTGAATAATATCATACAATAGCTGAGGTTTTTCAGCCGCTCAGACTATCCGCTCATATATCCTAGGCTCTTTTTAATTATTTATTGAAAGTACTACAACAGTACGCCGTAGTGTAAGCCAACCTTTCAGCCTACACAGACAATGCATAAGACTAATGAATACAAAGAACCCATGCTTGTTTACAATCTGACCTGCTTTAATTAAGTAAGAATGATGCTAAGTGCCTGGATGTGGAGGTTATATAGACTGATACGTGCTAAGTATTTTTTTCAGGTATTCCAAAGGGAAAGCTTTGAAGATTCGAGCTCAGTGCTTGTCTTCATATATTATTGAGCATTAGGAATTTTAAATCACTTTGTTTTGTGTTGCTTGGAAACAAGAAAATCATTTCTAAGTACTGTATAAAATGTTGTATAAAGAGATTGCCAGCATTGTCAGGCTCAGGTACTGTAAATCAAAGATAATGAAATCACAAAGACCATAGAGAGGAATTCACACACTGATGGCAAAAATGGCTTGATATAAATAATTGATGCGCCCACAATCAAGATGGAGCGTTTCGTGATGATTAAACGCTCACTACATCACTTTTATTCTTCTTTCGCCATTAAAATAAGACTACACATTTTTGTCGCAGGCACAGAAGTAACAATAGGTCTGATTATTGTAAGCTCGAAACGAGCCGATGAAGCGATGATTTTCTTGTTCTATTCTGCGATTCTTTAGAACACACTTGGATCGAGAAAATGATATATTTCTATATCTAAGTTATAAAGTGTCATTTTATATTTGTCCACGGACTGTACATAAAAGTCATGAATATTTAACCAGTGTGGGACTGATCCTTGGGCTTGAGAAGTTCTCTAAACTTCTGTGCTCCATATTTATGATGTTGCTGATTAGATCAACCAGGTCAAGTCTCTGCTTTTATTTTCTCACCTGAATTGGAAACCTCTGGCTGCATGTGATAAGTTAGACAATATCATCCAATCTGTATGCATTGTAACTATTCATATTTTTCAATAGCATTGTTGCACCGCATTTTTCTCAGAACTATAGATGTGACTAGACTTAACTGATCTCCAGTTTGGTTAACCAAATGCAATTCCTTATGAAACCAGTTTATCACAATAGAATAACATGCTAACAAAAGCCTGGAAAGACTTCAACACACCCTACCCCACTCAGTGGTCATACATATTGTGAGAAGGTGGCAGGCAGAGTGCTGGAGTCCAGATATATCAGCCCAAGGTTTCTGACATATGTGTGGTCCAGGGCAGATCTGGAGTAGGCCTCAGTCCAGATGTAGATTCTTGGCTCATTACTCACCACATTAAAGCCTGCATTGCAGTACAGTTCCATGAAGTGAAAGGAGGTGTATGATTCTGTCCTGTAACCCTGAGTTTGGTGAGACTATACTGCTTCTGTTTTGTTTGTGTGACTGGAGGTAAGCCACACGTATACTCGGTTATCAGTTCTGTTTAGTTAGTTGCTCAGACGAGCAGGTTTTTATTTTGCTTTTGCCTGAAGATAAGGCTGTATTTTGTTTTGATCATTTTGTGCCTGAAGTCAAGGCTTATTTATTTTCCTGTTTTGTTTTTTTTTCTAAATAAAGCAGTTTGCTGCATATTGTATGTCCCTGTCTTGACTGTTTGGGTCCTCACCACTGCTTCTAACTAACTTCCCCATCATATACACAAATTGAATAGTTAGCATATCACTGCATGGTAACATATCAGGGAGTCATGTTGCTTTTCAACCTATGACACAGATTCGGATATTTCTAGCCAAGACCAGGCTAGGAAGGACACATTTGTATAGTGCAGCCATTATAGTTACACCTGGACCCTCTGTCTATAAGATTAGACTAGTGATACAAGATTTTGAGTAACTTGGTACAGATTTTGTAGGAACTTCAAATTATAAGTATGCCAAAATTAAAAATTGTAGATGTGGGGAAAGGGTGAGGAAAAGAGTATGTACCTTTGGTATTAGATATGATGGCAACAACAAGTTACTGTGCCCTGGCCAGGTTTTTTGGATGCATTGGTAGCACAGAATGCAAAATTTTTGAACCCTAGATATACCAAAATTTTACGTAATTAAATTTCTTTTTTTCTAATAGAGGATTATGCTTACCATACACAAGTGTCTATCCTTAGCTTGGATAAAGACTCCAATTTCTCATGAAACCAATTTATCACAATATGGAAAATCTGCTTAACTTGTGGTACTTCAATCTGGAGAGTTACTGGCATAAAAGGACTTATGGATCTCTCTCTCTCTCTCTCTCTCTCTCTCTCTCTCTCTCTCTCTCTCTCTCTCTCTCTCTCTCTCCTATCTATCTATCTATCTATCTATCTAGTGATGGGTTGCATTCTTTTAACTTAGTAAAGGATAATAACAAATCGATGCAAATATTTCCTTAATTTTTCTTCTTGGCTTGATAAGCAGTATCCCCAATTTTGATTAAAAGAAAAAAAAAAAACAGCATTTGCGATACTCTTTAAAAACCGTATTCATAGTGTATGATTCTATGTATTCTATATGTTTGCCCAGTGGTTGTGATGTGAATTGCCGCTGTCTGTCTAGCATTTTTGCCCGCATGTCACGATAATATATTGAATTTAAACTGTCAAGAATTAAATTCCTTGATGAAATTTTCGGAAAGCTAAGGGTGGTCACATCTGTACGTTACAGCTTAGTAAATATGCATCAGTGCACAAAGGACAATTCTATCTTTGGGGGAGATTTTATTTTTAATTTGATAGTTTGCTATCTACATGTAAACCTCAAGTTCATGCTCGAATATAAAGCACATTGTCTGATCTACATAAGAAAGCTGGCTCTAGGCCTTTAGGAGAATGAAGCAGTATAATACAACTTACTTATGCTGGTCACATGAACTAGAATTTATAAAGATACAGGTATGACTACTGAATAATGAATGATGACTACTAAATAATGGAGTAATAAGCTGGTTATACACTTTAGATAGCTGTCAGCTGAATACTTGTTCAGCTGACAGCTATTTCTTTTGACTCCCCAATACATATGCATGCTCAGTTCAAGTGGTCATGTATATGTTATGTATCAAGGGAGTAGAAATCACTGCTGGACTGACTCCTATGGGGATAGCTTATTATCTCTGAGAACTATAGAATTGGATGGGGGAAATCAGATGGACTCCATAAGTATTAGATGGTTGGTCGGTATTGCCAAAATGCATGGGCTAAGCCAACATTAATTGAGTTGTCCAGGAATTGGAGCAACATGTGAGGCAGCTGGGTCAAGATGTAAAAGCATATTTATCTGTCCATGGTGTTCTATTGTCCACTATTGGTGCCCTTTCTGACTCCTGCTGGAGCTACAATGCCCGAAACCTTGACGTTCATGTGGCCACTAAGTCCAATCATTAACTTCAGTGGTCATTGAAGAGGAAACAGTACTGTCATTCTTATACTGTTCCTTTCCAACAACCACTTAGGCACGAATTGGCCTCAATAGTCATGTCATCCTCATGGCTTTTGGCAAGGAGACCCCAGCATGGGGCACTGGCATCAGTCAAAGGAGTGCTGTGAACAGGTGATATACTTATATTATATTTTTATTTTATACCTCCCAGGCCGCCCCATCGGTTTTTCAATTTCCTGGACAACCCCTTTAATCTAATGCATATGCCAAGCTATAGTGATCTGCTTAATATGAAATATTTCTGACTGCATTTCAGCTCAGTAAAATTCAGTTTAATCTCTGCACCCCCTTCTGTGTGCATTCAGTTTTGCTTTTCTGTGTCAGGGTCTTCAGATTGTTGGGCTATATTCCAGAAAGCCCTCCATGAAGTCTTCTTTGAGCCTGCAATTAAAATGAAATAGCTCCCCTCATGCGTTACATTGTCATTTTCCAAGCAAAGCTGAATGGGGCTCTAAGTTTTCCCACTGATAGCCACGATCATTCTTTATTGTATAACCTGAAATTACTTTGATCCAGTAACATCAGTTTTTAAAGTTAGTCTCAATATTATAGGCAAACAAATTAGAAAAAGCAATAGATAACTGCAGACAATTTGCCATAAAGTTATTTTGCTGCCTCCTATATCTTAATCAACCCCCTGAACAATGAAGAGCTTTTAATACAGTCCACGGTTTTCTCTGGGCTCTCTTCCAGCTATATTTTCAATACAAAAGATACTCACGGCTTAGAAAATAAGCATTACAATTTGTGTTGCAAAATGTAACCTCTCATTCATTGTCTAGTCAATGTATGTCTTCCACCAAGCTGGTGCCGTTATTAATGGTGTCCTCACCTGAACCTGACACATTGCATTTTATGTAGAGAGACCGTGACGGGGGCTGCAAGTAATGTTGTTTTCAGTAAACATAGCTCCTGCGGTGTGTCATTATGATACATTTTTTCATCTATTTTGGCCCAAACTATAAAAGCATTTTGGAGTGGTAAGCCTTTCACAGTTTATCAGTAGGAACATGATATGCATAAGTTGTTTGTCAGTTCTTAGAGATAAACACTATGAAAAAATATCTTCTTTTTCAGCAAATATTTTTTTTTCTATGTAAAATAAGGCAGGTATTTATTTCTTATAGATCTTAAAGATTTTTAAACTGTACAAAATTTCTTTACACGGCAAAGATGAACTTTGACTTTGCCATCTTGCATTTCCACCATCTGTGTTTCTTCAATCAAGGGTCAAAGATTTTGTTCATATTTCCTTCCTGCATTCGACCTCACTATCTTAGGTCTCCGAACAAGACTCTATCATGAGCATTGACCCTGTATGATAGTCTGCAGAGTCCCTATCAGCCTGTGTTATTGACCTGTAGGCATTCCTTGTGGATCTATAGATAGCAGACTCTATACTCATTCTTAGATG
This sequence comes from Leptodactylus fuscus, assembly GCF_031893055.1. Taxonomy (NCBI): domain Eukaryota; kingdom Metazoa; phylum Chordata; class Amphibia; order Anura; family Leptodactylidae; genus Leptodactylus; species Leptodactylus fuscus. The sequence goes on from NC_134266.1 coordinate 54,972,782, forward strand.
TAATAGCCAGGGGCATGGGTGAGGGGATGCAGGAGATGCAGTTGCACCATGGCTCAGGAACCTTAGGGGGTCCATATGCACTGGCATCAGTATTGAGATTGGAGCTTCCATCTGGCCCATAAGCCAAGGAGACCCAAAGATTACCCTAACAACTAAGGTGGATTACCCTAACAATCTAAGGGGGAGCTCACATGATGTAACGTGCCGCGTGATGTGGCACGTATACGGCGTGTGAGAGTTTGCGCACTGTATACACTCCCATTGATTTCAATGGGAGTTTGGATCGTATATGCCGCGTTATTTTGCGGCCGTGATTAATAAAAAAAAAAAACGCGGCGTATACGATCCGAACTCCCATTGAAATCAATGGGAGCGTATACGGCGCGCAAACTCTCACACGCCGTATACGTGCCACGTTACATCATGTGAACGCACCCTAAGGCTCCGGACAAAAGATTGCACCAAGGCCCACAAGACTTTAGTTATGCCACTGGTAATAGCCCCCTATTTTAGAAGACTTTGACTTGAATGACTTTGAATGAAGTGCCAGTGTGCTTATGCAAATAGCACAGTATACACTGCTATGGGACTGCCAGAGATTGTGGTCCTGGGAACCCCGTAGAAGTGAATGGAGGTATGGTTGCATAAAGTACACTCATTCACAGGAAGATTCACAGGGACCTTCAGGCCAATGTTCTCCTAATTTCTGGGGACCCCATAGGACAGACCCACAGCGATCTGACACTTACCCCATATACTGTTTCTGGTGTGAGTTATAGTAAATGTGAAGGGACAAGAGTCCCTGCCCTGGCCCACCTTGATCTCTTCCCCACTCTGCTCATTCCCATATAAACTGGCAAGGCAGGTGCAGAGAGAGGAGAGCAATGCATTTTCGGCACAAAAAAAGGCATTATGTCATATTGTCCAATGTCTATATTAGTTATGTGCCATAGAGGGAATAATAGATTCCTCCCAGTGTATCTATAGGAGTAAACGTCCATAAAAAAGATTGGTATGCCTCCCTTATAAGCCCCAGGACACACAGCGACATACAGTGGGGCAAAAAAGTATTTAGTCAGTCACCAATAGTGCAAGTTCCACCACTTAAAAAGATGAGAGGCGTCTGTAATTTACATCATAGGTAGACCTCAACTATGAGAGACAAAATGAGAAAACAAATCCAGAAAATCACATTGTCTGATTTTGTAAGAATTTATTTGCAAATTATGGTGGAAAATAAGTATTTGGTCACCTACAAACAATCAAGATTTCTGGCTCTCACAGACCTGTAACTTCTTCTTTAAGAGTCTCCTCTTTCCTCCACTCATTACCTGTAGTAATGGCTCCTGTTTAAACTTGTTATCAGTATAAAAAGACACCTGTGCACACCCTCAAACAGTCAGACTCCAAACTCCACTATGGTGAAGACCAAAGAGCTGTCAATACACCAGAAACAAAATTGTAGCCCTGCACCAGGCTGGGAAGACTGAATCTGCAATAGGCAACAAGCTTGGATTGAAGAAATCAACTGTGGGAGCAATAATTAGAAAATGGAAGACATACAAGACCACTGACAATCTCCCTCGCTCTGGGGCTCCACGCAAAATCTCACCCCGTGGGGGTCAAAATGATCACAAGAACGGTGAGCAAAAATCCCAGAACCACGCAGGGGGACCTAGTGAATGAACTGCAGAGAGCTGGGACCAATGTTACAAAGCCTACCATCAGTAACACACTACGCCGCCAGGGACTCAGATCCTGCAGTGCCAGACGTGTCCCACTGCTTAAGCCAGTACATGTCCGGGCCCGTCTGAAGTTTGCTAGAGAGCATTTGGATGATCCAGAAGAGTATTGGGAGAATGTCCTATGGTCTGATTAAACCAAACTGAAACTGTTTGGTAGAAACACAACTTTTCGTGTTTGGAGGAAAAAGAATACTGAGTTGCATCCATTAAACACCATACCTACTGTAAAGCATGGGGGTGGAAACATCATGCTTTGGGGCTATTTCTCTGCAAAGGGGCCAGGGCGACTGATCCGGGTACATGAAAGAATGAATGGGGCCATGTATCGTGAGATTTTGAGTGCAAACCTCCTTCCATCAGCAAGGGCATTGAAGATGAAACGTGGCTGGGTCTTTCAACATGACAATGATCCAAAGCACACCGTCAGGGCAACGAAGGAGTGGCTTTGTAAGAAGCATTTCAAGGTCCTGGAGTGGCCTAGCCAGTCTCCAGATCTCAACCCTATAGAAAACCTTTGGAGGGAGTTGAAAGTCCGTGTTGCCAAGCGACAGCCCCAAAACATCACTGTTCTAGAGGAGATCTGCATGGAGGAATGGGCCAACATACCAACAACAGTGTGTGCCAACCTTGTGAAGACTTACAGAAAACTTGTGACCTCTGTCATTGCCAACAAAGGATATATAACAAAGTATTGAGATGAAATTTTGTTACTGACCAAATACTTATTTTCCACCATAATTTGCAAATAAATTCTTACAAAATCAGACAATGTGATTTTCTGGATTTGTTTTCTCATTTTGTCTCTCATAGTTGAGGTCTACCTATGATGTAAATTACAGACGCCTCTCATCTTTTTAAGTGGTGGAACTTGCACTATTGGTGACTGACTAAATACTTTTTTGCCCCACTGTATTATGGGGCAATTCAGGACATGGGTGGTAAATTAGGAATGATCACAACTAGAGATGAGCGAACACTAAAATGTTCGAAATTCGATTCGAACAGCCGCTCACTGTTCGAGTGTTCGAATGGGTTTCGAACCCCATTATAGTCTATGAGGAACATAAACTCGTTAAGGGGGAAACCCAAATTCGTGTCTGGAGGGTCACCAAGTCCACTATGACACCCCAGGAAATGATACCAACACCCTGGAATGACACTGGGACAGCAGGGGAAGCATGTCTGGGGGCATAAAAGTCACTTTATTTCATGGAAATCCCTGTCAGTTTGCGATTTTCGCAAGCTAACTTTTCCCCATAGAAATGCATTGGCCAGTGCTGATTGGCCAGAGTACGGAACTCGACCAATCAGCGCTGGCTCTGCTGGAGGAGGCGGAGTCTAAGATCGCTCCACACCAGTCTCCATTCAGGTCCGACCTTAGACTCCGCCTCCTCCGGCAGAGCCAGCGCTGATTGGCCAAAGGCTGGCCAATGCATTCCTATGCGAATGCAGAGACTTAGCAGTGCTGAGTCAGTTTTGCTCAACTACACATCTGATGCACACTCGGCACTGCTACATCAGATGTAGCAATCTGATGTAGCAGAGCCGAGGGTGCACTAGAACCCCTGTGCAAACTCAGTTCACGCTAATAGAATGCATTGGCCAGCGCTGATTGGCCAATGCATTCTATTAGCCCGATGAAGTAGAGCTGAATGTGTGTGTTAAGCACACACATTCAGCACTGCTTCATCACGCCAATACAATGCATTAGCCAGTGCTGATTGGCCAGAGTACGGAATTCGGCCAATCAGCGCTGGCTCTGCTGGAGGAGGCGGAGTCTAAGGTCGGACCTGAATGGAGACTGGTGTGGAGCGATCTTAGACTCCGCCTCCTCCAGCAGAGCCAGCGCTGATTGGCCGAATTCCGTACTCTGGCCAATCAGCGCTGGCCAATGCATTCTATTAGCTTGATGAAGCAGAGTGTGCACAAGGGTTCAAGCGCACCCTCGGCTCTGATGTAGCAGAGCCGAGGGTGCACAAGGGTTCAAGTGCACCCTCGGCTCTCCTACATCAGAGCCGAGGGTGCGCTTGAACCCTTGTGCAGCCTCAGCTCTGCTACATCAGAGCCGAGGGTGCGCTTGAACCCTTGTGCACACTCTGCTTCATCAAGCTAATAGAATGCATTGGCCAGCACTGATTGGCCAGAGTACGGAATTCGGCCAATCAGCGCTGGCCAATGCATCCCTATGGGAAAAAGTTTATCTCACAAAAATCACAATTACACACCCGATAGAGCCCCAAAAAGTTATTTTTAATAACATTCCCCCCTAAATAAAGGTTATCCCTAGCTATCCCTGCCTGTACAGCTATCCCTGTCTCATAGTCACAAAGTTCACATTCTCATATGACCCGGATTTGAAATCCACTATTCGTCTAAAATGGAGGTCACCTGATTTCGGCAGCCAATGACTTTTTCCAATTTTTTTCAATGCCCCCAGTGTCGTAGTTCCTGTTCCACCTCCCCTGCGCTGTTATTGGTGCAAAAAAGGCGCCAGGGAAGGTGGGAGGGGAATCGAATTTTGGCGCACTTTACCACGCGGTGTTCGATTCGATTCGAACATGGCGAACACCCTGATATCCGATCGAACATGTGTTCGATAGAACACTGTTCGCTCATCTCTAATCACAACACAGATCTGCAATATGTATATACATATGTACTACAGTACAGTATGTTTCTATACTTATCAGGCAGCATATTCCTCTATAACTGCCTATTACATTTTCTGTAACTGTTCAGAATCTCTGCACTTAATGAAAAACAATGACAGCTTTGCAGCATGAATATCACATACATAGATCTACAATGGAGGACAGATGTTTTTTTTTCTATTGAACATGTTTTTTATGTTATACTACTTTATCTTGGAACATGTGCTTGGTATGCTTGAGACAAACTGCTAAGTCACATATATTATGGAACAACAGATGATCACACTATGGAACCTCAGAACATGGGATAAGCCAACACCCAGAATACTGTATTCACACTGGAATATAGAGTTGTCAATGTACTGTGGTCATTAAGCTGATGAATCTCCTGGTTTACTTGACCTTGTTCAGGAGAACACTTATGGACAGAATTATTCTTTATTTAGTTAGACTTTTATGCTGTTAGACCTTAGCCATGCACATGGAGTTTCTAAGGTGCCACTTAGGGTTCCTGTGGTTCCTTACATCTTCACGTCCTTGTAGAAATAATGTAGGTTATGTCTACTTCTGTGATGCACTATATTCTGAGAAGTAAATCTGTAATATTTTATACAATGAAACATAGCATTTTACAGATATGAAATGAATGAACATATATGAAATTGAATACAAAAGACAGTATAGACAAGCTTATAGATTTCTCTGTACTTGGGAACTTCAAACATCCCTATAATGCAATATGACTGAGAACTGTAAATACTTGTCACTTATGTTTAAGTGGAAACTATTGGTATCACCCATATGTATGTGAATCTCATATAAACAGATTGTGGAGGAAAGCTTAGTATCAGCAGCAGAGATCCAAATAGACAGAGACAGGGACACAAAATCTGGTGAAAATGGATTTTGCCCCTTTTTTTTTTTTTTTTTTTTTTTTTTTTTTTGTTTAAGAAATAAAATGAAGCCTTAACTTCAGGCAAAACACAAATCTAAACCTGCTCGTCTGAGCTCTAACTAATACAAAACCAGACCTAACCGTACATGTGGCTTGCTTCAGCCATACAAAAAGAACATAAAAGCCCATAGTTCTCTCCAGACTATAGTACTCCAGGACAGACCCAGACGCCTCCACTCTCTCCCAGGATCTGCCCATTATGATACTCTGCAGCCTTTATATTTTCCCCAGTTATGAGCCCAGCCATAACACCTGAGCTGAGGCCTACTTCCAAGCAACACTGAACCATACCATTATCAGATATATGTGTGTAACCTGGGGGATACATAACATGATTCCACACCTTGCCTGTCACCTTCTCACTAGTCAAGATGTGCAAGAAAGTCAACGAACAACCACAAATAGGAAACAAATCTAATCTTCATTATGGTGAATTACATACCATGGAGTTTACCTATTATTAGAGATGAGCGAACAGTAAAATGTTTGAGGTTCGATATTCGTTTCGAGTAGCCCGTCAATATTCGACTACTCGAATCGAATATCGAACCCTATTATAGTCTATGGGGGGAAAATGCTCGTTTCAGGGGTAGGCAACGTTCGATCAAATTATACTTACCAAGTCCACGAGTGAGGGTCGGGCTGGATCCTCCGAGCAGTCTTCTCCTTGCAGCGTCCCCGCGGCATCTTCTGGCCTGCACTACAAGCGGACATGCCAAGTCGGCTCTGCCCAGGCCCGATGCCTGGCAGAGTGAATGAAGAGCCAGAAGACGCCGCGGGGAAGCTGCACGGAGAAGACTTCTAAAGGTAGGAGAAGAACCAGCGTTGATTGGCCGACTGTATAGCATTCGGCCAATCAATGACAATACTTTGACTACTATAGTATCAAAATCCACCATTTTTTGCAGAGGTGTTTTCAACTCAAAGCCTTAGGCAAAAAATGTGGTGCAGAAATGTTATCACATATACTTTTAATGCTGCAGTAAAAGTTTTAAGCTGAAATCTAGTGGTTGTAAGGGAACTTTTTACAACCAATAAAATCTAACATCTGTCTTAGTCCAAGCTAGGATTAAGGTAAACTTTTCCCAAACCAGCTTTAATTGCAATTAAGTGTAAAAAGTGATAGACCTACCTTTGTCTGAATTAATCCCATGGACATAAGGTCTTCCAAGCACCAATGTTCGTAAAACTTTTTAGCTCCTATTCCTGTGGTTATTTGGATGCAGGTCTACAATAAGATATTGTGCAGAACAAAATAGACATAAAATATCATAAATTATCAGGCAGTTTCCTTTTGCCGTTCATAAATATTTTAGATGTGATGCTTTTAAAATGTTATGTTATGCATAAAGCTTCTTTCTCAGTTGTTAAAACTTGTCTCCCAAAGGCCTTCCATGGACATAGAGGTAAATAGAACTTCCTGTGACTATATGTAGCTATGATATACATACTGCATGTCCTCTGCCTTGGGAGAAGAATTTAGCTTTGATAGAAAAATAACTTTGACTACAACGAGCATTAGTCTGTTTTCTAGTAGCAACAATATGTATATTAAATCTGACATTTCTTTATAGCCAAACTACTTAAAATTACCGGTTTTAGGTTCTGAAAGCTAGAACCAATTTATGTGTAGAGCAAAAAATAATAATTTTCAGCACTTTAAAAAGCATAAGCTATTGTGCGGCCATCAGGAAATATACGTATATATCGTAAAATACTCCAGTAATGTGATGGATCACTTATCAGTTCGGTTTGTATTATGCTTTCTATACCTCAATTATGCTTAAAGGGGCTCTCTGGGGGCAAGTAAATCAGGTTGAATAGACAGCTATCATAAAAACTTCCCAATGTACATTGAGTTTATGATACTCACTGGTGCCATTTTAATTATGGAGAATGTAACTCGCGAGTCCGATGGGCGCAATGTGATGGAACCATTATCTAGATTATCACATCTGAGATATTATATGTATATGATTGAAAGTATATGGCATAAACATCTAGTAGAGACTGGGTATACACTTGTTGTTAGGAGTATTTAGGTTCATTACTTTCTATTTTTCTTACCTGGGGAGTTTTTGGCTGCGCAGTGTCTGGGGTGGCATCCTGGCGCTGCGGGGATGTCCTGTCGTGGGTATTGGTGCACACCTTCTGACTTGCACGCGCGCACTGTTGGTAGGCAGCTTTATTTCCTGGTTGATTAGTCTGTCCTCCCATTTGCACCTGGGAGGAGTGGTCTCTACTCTGTATTTAAACCCATGCCTCCCATGGTTCTGTGCTGAGTGTCGCTTTTACAGAGCTAGGCCTTAGCAGGAGGAGTAGGTGGTTATCTTGGATAGAGGAAGTTCCGTGGTTGGTTTTTGGGAGGTTTGGGTGAACGAGTTGGTTTGTGTGTTTTCCCTTCTGTGTTCACCAATCCTCCCTCTGTGTATAATTGACTGTGTGAGTGAATTGCCTTATCCTTTGATTTCTACTCAGTTTCCCTGTGTTTGTTTCCTAGTGTAAGGTTCCTTCCCATATTGGTTTGGGGGAATCCTTTCCCACATTTTTCCTGTGTGCTGCTTGTGTTGTTAGTCAGCGCACACCCTTGTCAGTCCCTGTCAGTAGCAGCTTCACTTGTTCGTTAGGGGTGACCCCCTTTAGTCTCCAGTCCCTAGAGATCTTATAGGGCATTCCTTCTCCCACTTCCCTCTAGGCCTACGGTATCAGTGAGAGAGGAGCTGTCGGGGTCAGGCTTAGCCTGAGTACAGCCGACCCACACCCGTGAGGCAGGGACCGGGATAGCTAGTGGGAGTAGTGCAGGGCGAGATTCCCTACTGCTATTCCTTAGCCCCGTTGCAGCTACCTGGACTGACATAACACTTGTCTTTGGTGTGCTTCACTACTGCCATAGTACAATAAAGATAGCCACACCCATGGACGGGCATCTTACTTACTTCTGGACTGCTACACAGGGGCAAGGAGACCTTCATTCTACCAATTATGAGTGAATTCCAGAGTATAATATTGTTTCATAAGTGAAGAAACCCAAAAGTTTTGTGTTCAGACAACCTCAAAACTTTTAGAAATTTTGGGTGAAATTCATCTCTAACTGAATTAATTTGTCCATCCCTAGCCACCAGACATAGTCAAGCATATCTGTGATCAGATGGTTGTGGGTCCCTTCAGCCAGTCATGGATTGAGCAGGACAGTCCTGCATTTCAGGTGCTGTCCCACTGTTTAGAGCAGCACATAGCAATTTGGTGGGGCGATTAGCTCTGTGTTCCACCATTTAGGCCGTAGCTGATTACGTCTGTAGGCTTTTCTACAGCTGGAGAACGAGGAAAGGGGGGTATAACTTTTTTTTTTAAAATTATTTGTATGTAATATAGTGATTGAATAGTCATTGAGGTGGCAGAGGGAATTATATGGGTCTACTTGAGGAGACACCATATTGTGTGGACCATTTAAGGGGACATGAAATTTTATACTGATATTTCCCCATGGTGGGACTATTAAAGGATTATCTTAGGAAATTATGTGAGGGGGCCCACTTATGAAATATTTGAACAGATCCATTACTTTTACCAGGTGAGAGTGACAACATACTATTTTTTAGGTAGACTGTATATTCTTTTCAGGATTCTGAATCCTTCCTGTCACCATCATAGAAAGTAATCTACAGATTACCGCAGCCGTTTCTGATTGTATATGTAAGAATATTAGTTATCTGCTGATTTTCCCTTAATCTTCATTCTCTTTATATTTTTGGTCAAATTTTGGGGTATTTGGGATCAAATACTACTTGTGGTCTCCAGTTACAATGGTTCATCTTACAATAGTCATTCCGGAACCAATTTATACAGTAATTTTAGGGATTGCTGTATATCATTATACATATCATGGAAAACTTTACTGAGAATAACAACAGAGGAATTCTGAAATTAGTAAATTTGGTATGAAATATAGAAACACATTGCAGGGTCTCTAAATCCTCTAGAATCTTCCTCAGGTATAGTGCTGATTGGACACCTAACACTGGTTTTGCAACCAATTTTTTAAAGCTATTACTTTCTATAGTTTTCGATGCCACATGCTTAGAAGCATTTTATACTGCACCATAATTCGTCTATACCTTATATTAAATTTAACATACAGAGCTTGAAAAATCTTCCATCAGCATGCTTAACCTTTCCCTTCCACTTATTGAAATTCCGACATTTTTTACTTATGCACTAAATCAGCTATTTTATATGATTTTATTTTTTATCATAAAGAGTACATAAAAGACAGAGTATGAGAGAGAATGTAAAAGAGCATATGTGTGATCTAGTGTATTTCATAGATTTTAGTCGGTTGTCACCTCAGGGTTTTTTCGGCTTTGATTTTATCTGCGCAGGGATCCTTACTTTTCCCTTCTGATTCAAATTCCAAATGTAAAAAAAAAAAAAAATATCATGGTAATGTGCAAGCTCGGTACATTTCTATAAATCAGGGTAAGATTTGTTGTTATTGTTGGGATTATATATGGTGTACTACGTAGATGGCCTAAGACGATGGTCAATACTCTGGAATGTTTGAAGGCCGCCGTGCTGTCACTGGGAAATATAATAAAGATGACTTAATGTAGTAGATTAATCTACTAAAAGCTCTTCATCTGTAATGAGTCAAGAGGAATCACAATTTAGCTGCTCTCTGCAGGATAGTTCTACCACTAATTGTATTTTAGTCCACACTATCAGAAAAAGTGTTAATCACAAATGTTAAACTGATGCTGAGAATTATAAAATAGAATTTTAGTACTATAATTATATTTTTATTGCCTTACTGGTATGCTGGCTTTTTATTTTTAAGACTTAACTTTACAAAGGGAGCCATAAAGGAGCTAGTCTGATCTTTAGACCTTGTACATGAGCTATACATAGTATCTCATACAGGTATAGAGGTGTATAAAACATACAAAAATTGACTACAATAAATTAAAATGGATATCTTGGAGAGTAATACATTTTCTACAAATAGGAAAAGCTAAAGTATTTGTATGGTTTGTATAGAGTTGTAAAAGATTAGATTTAGGCTAGGGCCACATGGCGGTTTTGGCCGTAAGTCCAGTTGGATGACCAAAGAATGCCATGTTGTCCTGCAACTCTTTCACTTGTCCTTCATTTAATGGGGCTGCAACCACGACAAAAAAAAAAAAAAAAACATTGATATTTTTTTTTTTAGTATAATTCACAGTGCAGGCCAAAGTCACTGCGTGGCCCTAGCTTTAGATTAGTACACAAATAAAAACTGTGGTGGCACTCACTAATTCCTCCTAAAATTCTTTATTTTACAGCAAGGGTAAGTACAGAGTGTAGGTCATACACTCACGATCTGGCCATTTAATGTAATAAGAACTTCATCTGCCTATGGCTGTATACAAAATGTTTTAGCTTCCGTCTTTTCTGTTCTCACATACACAGTGCTCAATATAACATATTTATTATTTATATAGCATCATTAATTCCATGGTGCTGTACATTATTCTATTAATTCCATGGTGCTGTACATTATTCTATTAATTCCATGGTGCTGTACTTTATTATATTAATTTCATGGTGCTGTACATTATTATATTAATTTCATGGTGGTGTACATTATTATATTAATTTCATGGTGCTGTACATTATTATATTAATTTCATGGTGCTGTACATTATTATATTAATTCCACGGTGCTGTACATTATTATATTCATTTAATGGTGCTGTACATTATTATATTCCATGGTGCTTTACATTTGAGGATTTACATACAGTAGACAAAAAATACAAACAGTTATTATACTAACAATGACCGACCGGCACAGTGGGGTAGAGGGCCCTGCCCACTTACAACCTATGAGGGAAGAGGGATAAAGACAGAAGGTGAGGGGAGAGGCTGTTCAGAGGGTGTTGTGGTAACAGAAGTGCTATTGGAGGTTGTAGGCCTTCCTGAATAGGTGAGTCTTCAGGGCCTGTGATTGTGGGGGCCAGTCTTATGTGTCTTGGTAATATGTTCCAGAGTATGGGGGATGCACAAGAGAAATCTTGGAGATGGTTGTGTGAAGAGTGGATAAGAACAGAGCAGAGTAGGAGGTCATTGGAGGTTACGTGTGGGCAGGTAGCAGGAGATTAGGTTGGAGATATATGGAAGGGAGACGTTGTTGATGGCTTTGTATGTTAACTTTTCACTTTGTGACCCAATATTGGGAAAGCAAAAATTTAAGATAGGGCACATTCGTAACACCTAAGCAAACTCTTTTGTGCACTGGCATTCCAACATGAGGATAGACAATGCAGTATTTTGCTGAATACAACCTTGTCCATTCAACCCAGTCTTCAAAATTTATTAATCGGACCAGATTTTAGGTTCAATGTAATATAGGGAAAATCAATCGGTTAGCTTTTATATTTTACGACTTGTAAATATGTCTGGCCAAGTGTTGCAGATCTAATGATCTGTCAATAAACCCTGAGGACACAAATTGGACAGCAATGAATTAAATATTTAATTAGTTTATTCAATCAAGTCTTCCTCTACTCTAAAGATCGTAACTCAGCCTGTGTCATACTGTCCCAGCTCTATAATTTATATAGGATCTATAGTTCTTTCACCACTCCTTATGCTACATGTATATCGGGTGGGCAATGTTGTTCTTGATTTTTTTGTGATTTCATCAATACTTTTAGTATCAAATCTTTTAATTTAATTTACAATAACTTATTTTATTTGTGACTATGTTAGAATTGAAGGCTAACATTGGTGATATTTAGAGGAGTGCTCAATTTATATTCCATATAAATTATTTTGGGATATCCAAATCTCAATTGCAATTTCAATTTTCAATATAATGTCACAACATATTAGCAAAACCCCGACAGCGAGTCACAATCTCTGAGTAGTCGCCCATAGACATATGTAACATCTCATGACAGAATATTGCAAAATCAGATATATATTTCTCAAAGCTTGTCATCTTACAGTGCATATCTTGTAATATGGTAAAAACGGGCACACCTATATAACTATAAGTAACGTCGAGAACACTAGTGTATATAATTCTTCTGAATGTCTACATTCTGAAAGCCCAACATTTTTTGGCGTTGTAGGCATTATTCTTAAGATACGGTAACAAAATAATAAAGAAGAGACATGCAATACAATATGAATTATAAAAGAATCAGTATTTTGTGAACTGATATGAAGCTTGCCTTTCAACTTGCAGAAGCAATTTTAATCTTGAATTGTGTACATTTATTTTATTCTACTTTTACAGAGGTCTCTGCTGAACAGAACATTGACCAAATTAATGCATAAGAAGTCAAGAAACATTTGCCTTAAGAAATTTAGAGTTACTTTATCTGGAACAAAAACATATATACAATACAAACTTTGATCTATTTGAATTGGCAAATGTATTCTATACAAGTCTTTGTGTGTTTTTGAGGCTATTGCCAGAAGGATGTAATGGACTGTCAAAAACGAGTAGTTAATATTCTTATATTTCTGAGAAGGTACACAGTCAATTTGAGTAATCTCAGGAACTTTGGATTCAGGGTAGGTCAGATGATGACAAATAGCAAGCTTTCAAGACTACATAGGTTTCTTGATCAGGCATTGGGTATAAGAGAGTATCTGAGGAGTCAAAAATTGAGATACAAGATGAGTAAAGAACATAGTGGTAAATGAGATAAGTGATGTACTGTAAATGAAACTTATTGATAAAGGAATGGAAGTGAAAAGCTAATGTGGTAAATATTGGAGGAGCTTGGGGCCACACGGTGGCTCAGTGGTTAGCAATGCAGCCTTGCAGCACTGGAGTTCTCAGTTCAAATCCGGCCAAGGGCAAAAAACCATCTGCAAGGAGTTTGTATGTTTTCCCCATGTCTGCGTGGATTTCCATCCCATACTCCAAAAAGATATACTGATAGGGAAAAAATGTACATTGTGAGCCCTATGTAGAAAAAAAATATTGGAAGAGTTCCTGGAGTATAATAGTTTTATTGTCCCCGATTGTGATCCGTTCCCTGGTCGTGATGCCCTCAGCAGGTCTGAGGGCACTTTTCTTAAGTGATGTACATTGAGACACATTCATCCATATTCTGAGTGTATCAAAGGTTGCCACGAGTTTGTACTCCCAGACAATTAAGTATCTCTGAGATATGAAGTTACCTTTTAATTCCAATATTTCCAATAGATGTCCTTCGTGTTGTGATCAGAGCAACAAAAATGTTTTTGTACAGGTATCTCAGCCCTATTCTCTTCTATTCCATAATATGACGTTCACCCTTATCCTACGTTTCTGCCCAGTTTCCCATGCAGAACATTTGGTACTTACAATTAAATAGACCACATTTGGCGTAGTACAGATGAAGGTGTCTAGGATCTTATAACCCATAGATGAATTAGGTATATCTATCTTCTAATTGTTATGTTTTCCTGGTTTTATCTTTTATTTACACTATTTGGTACTTTTATTTATCCTCTTGGAGACCAAGCCAGCGTTTTCTTCAAGGCTGAGGCCAAACTCAGGAGAGGCTGTAAAAGCAATGAGAAATATACATGAAGCTCTTATACTTCTCCCTTCTTCTCAATCCACTACTGGCTTTGGCTCAAAAAATCTAAGCAAAATCTGCAACGCTTTTCTGCAATGTAGGGCCTTAGTCTAAAGGATGCTAAAATAAATAACTGAGCAGCATACACAACTAATACATTACTAAATACCTAAACTAACGCCTATATATAGCCTAGCTTCTTTAGTCAACTCTTGTACATGTTCACATATTACTATTATTAAATATACTATTAACTACACCCATTGTTCACACATTCTTCCCAGCTGTTAGAAAGTATGCCAGGGGCACCAGCAAATAGGTAATTAAAATTATATTTCTCGCTGCGGCTGTGCTTTTATATTTTTTTCTAATCCTTCATCACTCCTCAAACATCTTTAGAAGAATAGCTTTGATATCCTGGGAAATGGCATTTCATAAAAAAAAAGCTAAGAATTGTCTTTTCCAACTAATGTACACCATTAGGCTTTCATTCTCAATTCTCTAATGTGATATTCCTTTTTGACCATGATGACCATTTCACTTTGTTGATGGCGTTGAACAACTTTATTTTATTTAACATGACTGCAGGTCTAGAGAGGGTAAATAGTAACTGCGTTCCACACGCTTTGCTATCTACATCATAAAAGAGGGAGCAAATGAATGGAAAAGAGATTTTCTGTCTTATTCTTGCAAAATTGATTTTGTACTAGAGTATTTTTTTGCGTTATACTATAAACACTTCAAATTATTTATCTGTCTATCCAACTGCCCATCCATTCATTTGCCTGTCTGTTATCATATTCACATTTCTCTAATCTTTACTGATAGTAACAAATTCATTTTAGAACAGGGGCAGCACGGTGGCTCAGTGGTTAGCCTTGCAGTCCTGGGTTCAAATACTGCCAAGGACAACATCTACAAGGAGTTTGTGTGTTTTCCCCGTGTTTGCGTGGATTTCCTCCCACATTCCAAATACATACTGATAGGGAACAATGTAGACTGTGAGCCCTATGTGAAAGAAAGAACGTGTGTTTGAAAGTACATATGCCCTATAAGTTGTTAGTATAAGAAATGGCATATGGTATGTTAGATGCCATATTACAATTTTTGGATTAGCACCTAGATGTTACTTTCTGTAGGGTTATTCTAGGCAGCAGGCTTTGTACCATCCCTACATATCCCCAGATTTTAGTACAATTTGGACTCTTAGTTGTGGCAAGTGAGCTCTGCAGTGTTTCTATCAACAGGAGAATATTTTGTATGTTATGTAGAGATGAGTGAACCAGTTTGGATCGATTTGAAGACATTTTGGGCTTGACCAGAACCTTAAACTTTTGTGAATCATTATCCATGAAATACTATCTATCTATCTATCTATCTATCTATCTATCTATCTATCTATCCATCTATCTTGTTTACTTATATATCACAGGCAGCCTCACTTGGAGGGGGCGACAGCCTCCAGGATTACACTTTATATATCCAAAGAGCAGGGAGAACTCCAATTGTTTGCAAATATATATATATATATATATATATATATATATATATATATATACACTCACCGGCCACTTTATTAGGTACACCTGTCCAACTGCTCGTTAACACTTAATTTCTAATCAGCCAATCACATGGCGGCAACTCAGTGCATTTAGGCATGTAGACATGGTCAAGACAATCTCCTGCAGTGCAAACCGAGCATCAGTATGGGGAAGAAAGGTGATTTGAGTGCCTTTGAACGTGGCATGGTTGTTGGTGCCAGAAGGGCTGGTCTGAGTATTTCAGAAACTGCTGATCTACTGGGATTTTCGCGCACAACCATCTCTAGGGTTTACAGAGAATGGTCCGAAAAAGAAAAAACATCCAGTGAGTGGCAGTTCTGTGGGCGAAAATGCGTTGTTGATGCCAGAGGTCAGAGGAGAATGGCCAGACTGGTTCGAGCTGATAGAAAGGCAACAGTGACTCAAATAGCCACCCGTTACAACCAAGACAGCCAGAAGAGCATCTCTGAATGCACAGTATGTCAAACTTTGAGGCAGATGGGCTACAGCAGCAGAAGACCACACCGGGTGCCACTCCTTTCAGCTAAGAACAGGAAACTGAGGCTACAATTTGCACAAGCTCATCGAAATTGGACAATTGAAGATTGGAAAAACGTTGCCTGGTCTGATGAGTCTCGATTTCTGCTGCGACATTCGGATGGTAGGGTCAGAATTTGGCGTCAACAACATGAAAGCATGGATCCATCCTGCCTTGTATCAACGGTAAGGCTGGTGGTGGTGGTGTCATGGTGTGGGGAATATTTTCTTGGCACTCTTTGGGCCCCTTGGTACCAATTGAGCATCGTTGCAACGCCAAAGCCTACCTGAGTATTGTTGCTGACCATGTCCATCCCTTTATGACCACAATGTACCCAACATCTGATGGCTACTTTCAGCAGGATAATGCGCCATGTCATAAAGCTGGAATCATCTCAGACTGGTTTCTTGAACATGACAATGAGTTCACTGTACTCCAATGGCCTCCACAGTCACCAGATCTCAATCCAATAGAGCATCTTTGGGATGTGGTGGAACGGGAGATTCGCATCATGGATGTGCAGCCGACAAATCTGCGGCAACTGTGTGATGCCATCATGTCAATATGGACCAAAATCTCTGAGGCATGCTTCCAGCACCTTGTTGAATCTATGCCACGAAGAATTGAGGCAGTTCTGAAGGCAAAAGGGGGTACAACCTGTTACTAGCATGGTGTACCTAATAAAGTGGCCGGTGAGTGTATATATTGGATTTATTCCCCATGCAACACTAAAACTGGGACCTTTCTAGAGTAAAGAAACCTCCTTGAGAACTCCTCTTATTTTTTGCTTTTTTATTTTATCAATGTATTATTCATGTATACATACATTTATCTATCCATCCATCTATCTAGGTCTTTAACTGTGGGATCATCTAACATTCGTCTCTGCGAATATTTGTTCAAGATTCTTTGCAGACGTGACAAGACACTTTGTGACATGTTGTATCTTCCTGGCCATATCAGCTTGGTTAAACAATGACATATTTACATGACAGTGTCCAAACTGACAATCTGCTATCATTTCTCCCAGTGCGCTCGAATCATTTATATGCATACTCATATTACTAATGTAGCTCAAGCTATTGTGTATGCCAACCGTCATGTAAATACCTCCAGCTTCTCTACTTATTTATTCACATCCCACACACAGAAATATGACATATTCCATTTTGTTGAGATAGGCACACAATTCCTCCCAGGTATATTACATTACAATAGAAGTGGATGTCAAAGGGGGTATTTTGTTAGGAGTAAATAACTCATAATTGACTTACCAGGTTTCAAAAGGAATAGACAGATTTTCTTTTTATTCCTTTTGACAAATAATATTGGAAATAAGCATATGCAATGAATATCTATACGACTAACGGTTATATTTTCTTTTCCTATCGAAATGAGCAGACCTAGTGATGTTTTCCATTAATGTACACAAAATATATTCCAGTCCGCACTCCTGAGATGTCCTTTTTCTTAAAATTTAACTTTTAATTTTCCATATGTAAAAATGGGTAAATATAATACATACAAAACAACGTGACGGTGAAGACACAAAAAGTGTTTTAAAATCCCATTATTCAAGACCTGGCTGACGCGTTTCCGGGTACGCTTTACCCCTTAGTCATAGCCTAAACGCATGTTTCCATTAATGTGCCTAAGAGCATGGCACACAATACACATTTTTATTAAATAGTTTATGAAAGTTTTACATCCTATCAGTAATAATTGTGCAATGTTTTTATAAAGGTTAATATTTGCAACAAAATCACATATCCATCTAAAATATTTGTGAATGTGGCCCTCATCACGTCTATAGATGAAGCCAGTTGTCCAAACCAAAACTGTTGGAAAAATGACTCTTGCTCCGATGTACATAAGACTAAGACAATGGATTATAGCTACATCGGTGTTCGGGTACATTATTATTATTATTATTATTATTATTATTGCTATTATTATTTATTTTATAGCACTCTTATTTCTGTGGTGTTGTACATACGTCAAGGAATTTACATACATAGCACAAGTACAACTACAAGTACAATTAACAGAAAATTAATGAGATGGCTAACCTGGTACAAAGGTGAAAGAGGACCCTGCCCGCAAAGCCTTACAACTTATAAGGTTTCTTATACAGTCCTATGAAAAAGTTTGGGCACCCCTATTAATCTTAATCATTTTTAGTTCTAAATATTTTGGTATTTGCAACAGCCATTTCAGTTTGATATATCTAATAACTGATGGACACAGTAATATTTCAGGATTGAAATGAGGTTTATTGTACTAACAGAAAATGCGCAATATGCATTAAACCAAAATTTGACCGGTGCAAAAGTATGGGCACCTCAACAGAAAAGTGACATTAATATTTAGTAGATCCTCCTTTTGCAAAGATAACAGCCTCTAGTCGCTTCCTGTAGCTTTTAATCAGTTCCTGGATCCTGGATAAAGGGATTTTGGACAAACAATTCAAGTTCAGTTAAGTTTGATGGTCGCCGAGCATGGACAGCCCGCTTCAAATCATCCCACAGATGTTCAATGATATTCAGGTCTGGGGACTGGGATGGCCATTCCAGAACATTGTAGTTGTTCCTCTGCATGAATGCCTGAGGATTTGGAGCGATGTTTTGGATCATTGTCTTGCTGAAATATCCATCCCCGGCGTAACTTCAACTTCGTCACTGATTCTTGAACATTATTCTCAAGAATCTGCTGATACTGAGTGGAATCCATGCGACTCTCAACTTTAACAAGATTCCCGATGCCGGCATTGGCCACACAGCCCCAAAGCATGATGGAACCTCCACCAAATTTTACAGTGGGTAGCATGTGTTTTTCTTGGAATGCTGTTTCTTTTTGGACGCCATGCATATCGCCTTTTTTTTATAACCAAACAACTCAATTTTTGTTTCCAAAATGAAGCTGCCTTGTCCAAATGTGCTTTTTCATACCTCAGGCAACTCTATTTGTGGCGTACGTGCAGAAACGGCTTCTTTCTCATCACTCTCCCATACAGCTTCTATTTGTGCAAAGTGCGCTGTATAGTTGACCGATGCACAGTGACACCATCTGCAGCAAGATGATGCTGCAGCTCTTTGGAGGTGGTCTGTGGATTGTCCTTGACTGTTCTCACCATTCTTCTTCTCTGCCTTTCTGATATTTTTCTTGGCCTGCCACTTCTGGGCTTAACAAGAACTGTCCCTGTGGTCTTCCATTTCCTTACTATGTTCCTCACAGTGGAAACTGACAGGTTAAATCTCTGAGACAAGTTTTTGTATCCTTCCCCTGAACAACTATGTTGAACAATCTTTGTTTTCAGATCATTTGAGAGCGGGCTGTCCATGTTCGACGACCATCAAACTTAACTGAACTTGAATTGTTTTGTAGAAAGAAATGGTCCAAAATACCTTCATCCAGGATCCAGGAACTGATTAAAAGCTACAGGAAGCGACTAGAGGCTGTTATCTTTGCAAAAGGAGGATGTACTAAATATTAATGTCACTTTTCTGTTGAGGTGCCCATATTTTTGCACCGGTCAAATTTTGGTTTAATGCATATTGCGCATTTTCTGTTAGTACAATAAACCTCATTTCAATCCTGAAATATTACTGTGTCCATCAGTTATTAGATATATCAAACTGAAATGGCTGTTGCAAATACCAAAATATTTAGAACTAAAAATGATTAAGATTAATAGGGGTGCCCAAACTTTTTCATAGGACTGTACATACTGTAGCTGGGGTTAAGCCGATCTTGAGATTTTACGATCGTTTTTAAAATCCGATTTCCAATCATTTTCCATCCAAACCCAATCTCGATCCCAATTCCGATCCTAATGCAAGTCAATGGGATTTTTTAATGATCGAGAATCGGATTTTAAAAATGAACCCAGATTCCTGAGGACAGGCTGCAGGCGGACATCGGCGGTCACCTTTACAAACCCACTCAAGTGAATGGGTTTTAAAGTTGCCCGCCGGGTTTCTGTCCCCTGTCCAGTTTTGCCAGGGCTGAGGACAGAAACCCCGGGAATACAAATACCGAACACCGGGTGCAAGTGAGAATGGCCCCTAACTTTGTTTATCTGTCTTTGTACTCCAATCCATCCATTCCACTAATTGTCTTGGTCGCTCTTCTGTGCACTGTCACCAGTTCAGCTATATCCTTCTTGTATATAAGGGCTGGATATTGTGCACAATACTCTGTGTGTGTTTCTAGTTTCATTCCAGAGTTATACACAGATAATGGGAGAAGCAGAGCCATTTCAGTCATGTGTGAACAAGCCAATGGCTATGACTTAATTGGAATTGATTCTCAACCATTTTAGTTCTGGGCCTGTAACAAATGATATAACATCCTTTTTTCCAACATATTACATTTAAGCTATCACCTATCAGAATAACAATAACAGAATAAATACTATCTATCTATCTATCTATCTATCTATCTATCTATCTATTTATCTATCTATCGATATGGGTTGTCTATACATAGGTGAATTGCAACTTTACTTAAACTGTATTTTGGACATAACACAGATCCCTTTTGGTTTTACTAAACCAAATGTACAGTAGATAATGCAGAAGATATACACAGAAGAACTGACATGTACTGCGTAAGTGGTTTGACTGTTTCTGTTCAGCTCAAGCTAACTCCGCCCCTTCCCTCTCCATAGACTTCTATAGACACGAGTCTTCTCATGTAATCTGCAATGTAACTTGTTTCAAGACAGAACAGAGACTTTCAGAGTGAAAGGCAGTTTAGTTTGTTGGGTGGAGGTGGGCAGGGAAACAGCTTATTAAGAACAGAAATAGGTGACTTTTTCATTAAGTGAAGGTTTGTTATCTTAGGAAAACATATTGGTCTTAATATTTGGCTTTAATATTTAATAATCATATTGTTACCAGAAATAAGACCAATTTAAAAATACATTTTTATAGCCATAAACTGTTGCGGTATCAGAATCATGACATGGTCTCTTAAGGAATTTACATATGAAAATTGTAAAAAAAAAAAAAGTTAATAAAAACAAGAATAAGCACATTCAATTTTCTTTAATGAGAATATTCCATGAAACTATAGCAGCATTATATGATAATACACTTGTATTGCAAAGAAATATACAATGGTACCAGTAGCTATAGAAACAGACCATTAAAAAATACAATTAATTGGGAGAAATCATTCCTCAATTTACTTAAAGGGGTTGGCCACTTTCAGACCAATATTGAGAGACAAATGTTATGGTTTGTATAATAAAAAGATATACGATTTTCCAATATACTTTCTGTATCAATTCTTCACAGTGTCCTAGATCTCTGCTTGTTATTATACAACCCCTTTAATAATCCAAAAACTGCACTAATTCAGAAATATAGTGGATATTTACCTGGGTATATTATTTAGGCACATAAATACAGCTTAAAATAAACCTGTCATGGAGATTTGGGATACTAAACCTCCTATAGTTTCTCTGCTTTGTTTCGGTCTGAACTTGAAAAAAACTAACAATTTGGGGTATTCAAGTGAAACCTGGCTCATGCCAAAGCGGTTTGGCCATCTCTAGGTTTCCTTTCTAGAGGTTGTCCAAGACAAATGGACAACCCTTTTAAAAATTAAATAAGCTGGGACAGTGAAAAAAAATGCATATTCACCTGTCCTCATTGCTCTATTGTCCTCCAGAATCTCCCACTTCATCTGCTTGGGCCCTTCTTCTGGCCTTGATGCCGCTGATTTGCCTCAGCAGTCACGTGACTTCTGGGGCCAACCAGCGAAAGACCTAAATGTCACTGCCACTGACATCACAGGTTCTCTTCCTGAGGCCTGCTGAGACCACTGAATGGCATCAGGGGTCATGGGAAGAGACCCAGGAGAGCAGACAAACCAAGAGGCATGGGCTGACAATAGAGCAAGTGGGAGAGGTGAGTATGTTTTTTTTTTTTTTTTTTTTAAATCTCATACAGCCATATTCATAATAGTGCTTTAATTTATCTTAATTGTGTAACTTTAATGGTTAATGCTGGAAAAATAAACCTATCAGTGCATTTCCTGTACTGGATGACTGTCATTCCTTATTTATAGTCAAGCCCCCTATAGCACCAATCATTACCTTTACAAAGTACAGCTCAACCTTCTCATGCTCTGACTCGCAGTCACATGACCAATTCTTTTCTACTCTATGGACTTTATAAAGGCAGAGTCGCCAAAATTTCTGGCATCTCACTGTCCTCTGCAAATCTAAATTTTATTTTCCCTTGTATAACCCCTTTAACCTTCTCTCAGTGCTATTTTTTTTCCAAATTGTAACTCAGCCATTGAATTTTATGCTGCAGAAAATATATCTCCCCATATTTTCCACTGACATTACATTAGATCCTGATTCATCCAAGCAATATCATGCTAATTGGATGGAGCAATGGAAAAGCCTGGTGAAATGCTGTATTGTCATCATGACGTCAGTGTTAATTGGCTCATTGGCAACTGTGTTGACAGCAGATACTTTATCATCTTAATAAGATGCAAAAGATTAAAATTAAATGACTTAAGTACAGTATAAGAGCCTATTCATTTGGCCTTGAGGACTCCAAATCAAGTATGGCTCAAGAGAACGAAAACCATTTGTAAGCAGCGCAATAGACAGAGCTGTGATCACGTTGATGCAGGTGACGGACACAATTTCATTTATTTAGAACATAATGTACAAATTAATGATAAAGTGCAAATGGAATAGGTTAGAATCCACATGAATCAGCTAAGATTAAAATAAAAGGATAAATCTATCCACAGTAAATGCAACATCAATACTGAAATATGTAAAGATGTAATAATTCTATCATTTTTAAATTACATAACTTCTGTATGTATTACACTTATGTATATTTTGTCCACAGTTCTCCTGCCATGTACACAACACAGTGTACCAGACTTGTATAGGAGTTTTACTGCACCTCTGTCCAGGGGTGAACCTAGCTTTTATGCCGCCTGAGGTGGATGACAGAAAGCCGCCCCTCCCCCCCCCCCCCCCGGCAGGAGGGGGCGGAGCGAAGGGGGCGGGGCGGAGCGGACGGGGCGGCGTTAGCAGGCAGAAATCAGGCAGGGAGAGGACCTGCTCTCTGCCTGATCATCAGGGGAGGCCGGTGGAGCAGCGCTGCGTCCACAGGGCCTCCCCAATCCACCACTCACTTCCCGTGCCAGGCTGCCAAAACGGTGATGCTAAGCCAGTTCAGGACAGCTTGTCCTGGACTGGCTTAGGTCAGCAAAAATACCGCCCCCAACCGGGGGCCCGGCATAGCGCCGCCTGAAGCGGTCGCTTCAGGTCACCTCATGGGAGGTGCGGCGCTGCCTCTGTCTCTCATGCTCAGGATAGATAGACATCCACTTTTAGTCATTACAGTGATTTGCATTTGCGATTGAAAGCCAAAATCTGGACTGAAACCTTCACAGAAATAATGTATGATGAAAAGATTTTCACCTATTCTGGATTTTGGCTAATGCAATGCACTGACATGTGAGAACAACTTAAAGCCCTTTGCACACATGTGTTGGCCATCCATGCACTGGCTGTGCTTCCTCAGCCCCATTGATTCAATGGGGACCACAGAATCATGGCAGCAAAACTAGACAGGAATAGGGCCTGTATTGAGTTTTGCAGAAAAGACGAACCCGCACACTGATCCATGTAATATACTGTTATGCACATAGGCCCGCAGAAATTAATGGGTCAGTGTGCTATCCGAGAAAAAACTCGGACAGCACACTGACCTAGCCTATGGTCCTGTGCAAGGGGGCTTAGGCTAAAGCCTTGCAGGATGAGTCTTCCGCAGGATATTTGCAGCAGACCCATGTTCAGGAGAAGCTGTCTGGCTTTCGCTAAAACTTCAGGGCAGTTGGCCTGGCTTTCATCCATTGCTAAGGTTGAAAAACACAGCCATATATGCAGCAGTAATTGACATGCTGCATATTCATAGCCCGCAGCACAAGACATTCTGCCTTGCAGGTTTTTTATTTCTGCAGTGTTTGTCACGGTGGGTTAACAATTCCACCATAACTAATTCTATGCAAACTCTCTCCATCTATTAGTATATTTTTAATGCAGTTCATAATGGAAGAATTATTAACCTTCCTTCTTGATCTCTTAGCTTTGGTGCAAAGGACTAAAGTATGAACCGCCAAAAACATTGGATGGCTATTCCTAAGGTCTTATTCACACATCACACATCTGCTGTTAGTGGATATCCGACGTCTGCATTTACTGATTTTAATTGGCGTATGCAGATGTCTATTCATTTTCCATGGACCAATAGATATGATCTACTTTAATGGATTGTGCCAGCAGCCCTATAGCAGTGAATAGAGAGCTTTAGGGGGGCTTTTAGACCCTGGTCCTCCTTATAGATGGGGGTAATCAGTGGTCAGACCACCGGCGAGGTGACACTTATCTCCTATAGTCTGGATAAGGAGTAAATTCTTGTAATGGTACAATCCCTTTAATTGTGGGGAGGCATCTAGATTACCAAACTATACAATATATACATTTTATATTTGGTTTACATTAACCCTAAAAACTAGAGGAGCAGTGCTGTGTAGCTGAAAAACAGCAAAAGAAAAATACCTTGGCAGATGAAGAAATAAAAAAAAAGCTAAAGTGAGTTTGTCAGCAGGGAATTGTTAACATACTACAGTACTTTGTAAGGTGACCTCTTCCCTTTCCAAAGATGCCTTTCTTATTCTGCATTGCAGCTCCATTCTCATGAAAATCAGCAATTTATTCTTATAGAAATTAGCTAATTCTAAGAATAAAATCCTAATAAAGTCGCGAATGCATGGAGCTGCAATGCAGGATAAGAAAGCCATTTTTGGAAAGTGTAGTCGCAGCACTAGAAGGAACTGTCATTATTTTGATACTGATTATTAGAGATGAGCGAGTAGTATTCAATCGAGTAGGTATTCAATCGAATACTACGGTATTCGAAATACTCGTACTTGATTGAGTACCATTTGCTATTCGAATGGAAAAGTTTGATGCAGAACCAGCATTAATTGGCCGAATGCTATACAGTCGGCCAATCAACGCTGGTTCTTCTCCTACCTTCAGAAGTCTTCTCCGTGCAGCTTCGCCGTGGCATCTTCCGGCTCTTCATTCACTCTGCCACGCATCGGGCCTGGGCAGAGCCGACTGTGCATGCCCGCGCTACAAGAAAATGGCCGCTTTGACTGTAAGCGGCCATTTTCTTGTAGTGCAGACATGCGCAGTTGGCTCTGCCCAGGCCCGATGCCTGGCAGAGTTAACTCAGAGCCGGAAGATGCCGTGGGGACGCTGCACGGAGAAGACTTCTCGAAGGATCCAGCCTGACCCTCACTCGTGGACTTGGAAAGTGTAATTTGATTGAACATTGCCTACCCCTGAAACGAGCATTTTCCCCCCATAGACTATAATAGGGTTCGGTATACGATTCGAGCAGTCGAATATTGAGCGGCTACTCGAATCGAATATCTAACATTTTACTGTTCGCTCATCTCTACTGATTATCCTCCAGTCTCCCTTTAAGACCATGACACTACCTTATGGGTAAAATTGCCAGGGGGGTTCATTATCTTAATTCACCTAATCTCAGATCTTTTTTTCTCAGAATTTTTAGTCGACAAGGTAAAACAATGGCTCCAGCACATGTGGAAGTGGTACAATAATTGTGCATTTGAAATAAGTATTTGATTTTCATTTCCAACATGCATTTGTGCCTGTGGGATCTATTCAGTATGCAGTGAAATTCTGAAGAGATTTCTCTCAAGAGGAAGAAACATTTCCAGCATCTATATTAATCTGAGGACTCAATTGCGCATAAGAGATTTTAGACACTTTAGTGCAATGGTGTTCGCTGTGCTGTTGTCCAGTTACAGTCTCAAGAATCCATTGGTTTATCGAGAACAAGGCAGCAGCGGCAGTTACATTCCAATAGTTCAAGGCAGGCTACACAAATGTAATTTTCAGGCTATTACTAAAATCTATGATGTCCACAATAATACTAAGCAGACGCAATATCGCAGAGGGTAATTGGCCATGCCTATAGTTTTAACATCTCTCAGACTCTGGACGGTCTAACTAAAAAAGATTGAGACTTATCGTTTATTTATGTTAAGAAAAAGGATAACAATACACAAAAAGACGTGCACTAATGCCTACAAGACATACAGTGACAGTCTCTATTTGCCTATGTGGGCCCAGTACATTGAATATTGGTAACAGGGCCACCTTTATAGCCAATACTTGACTTT
Source organism: Leptodactylus fuscus (assembly GCF_031893055.1). Classification (NCBI taxonomy): domain Eukaryota; kingdom Metazoa; phylum Chordata; class Amphibia; order Anura; family Leptodactylidae; genus Leptodactylus; species Leptodactylus fuscus. The sequence continues at coordinate 54,999,036 of NC_134266.1, forward strand.
AGACTATCACCCTAAATCAGTGTGTTGTTATTAATGTACAGCTGTGTGCATAGTCACAAACATCCCCGTTGCCCTTAGTATAGGGTAAAGTCTTTACCCAGAGTGCCACCGACTAGTAGGCTCCTCTAGACTTGGTTCCCACACACAAATTATCTGTATGTGGGTCTACCCAGAAAATTTTGTATCAGTCACTACACCCATTAGTCTGCTACACCCATTAGTCTGGTCTTCAGTCAGACCATTGAATGTTAATATCTAAAAGTCAAAACGTGCCTGTTAGGGAGTGTATACAGCATGCTAACAAATACCTTGGGTGCCTTGGCCACTGGATTCAAGCCAACCAAGAGGAGAGGTAAGGAAGGACACAATTGTATGTGTCAAAAGATAAGCAGGTTTTTGAGATATGATATCACAAATGATGTGCTATCTATCATATTTGTGTGTAAACACACATGAACCTCTTGCAAGAGCAGTGCTATGCAATCTCTATCAAAACTCACAAACCTATGGGTTTAAGTTTGGTTTAACTGTACCAGTGTTAGTAGTTTGGTAGGTTTGCAGCATTCTCACGTTCAGTAGGTGAATTTCCAACCAGAATCTAACATTTCTTCTGCAATTTACAAGATGTCAGTGCATATAGTAAAAATGCTATACAATGACAATATGTAAGTACAAACGGAAATTAATGTAGGAATTTACAAAACCTAATATCAAACCCTAAGCTGTCTATATAAGAACATTGCTTCTTGGCGTTATGGTACTTACCAGTTGGTGGAATTCAATGGAAGATGATGAGGAAAAAAAATAGGCCAGATTGGTACAGATGGGGATGATATTATTTACTGAAATATCAATGTGTCCTTATTCTGTCACCTTATGACACTGTTGTATCTGATATATTTACATTTGAGCATATAATGGTTTCATTCATCTAGTTACATTGTATAGCCAGCCAATCGCAGTATTTGTCATAACACTTGGCTTTTTAAGAGAGAACCATGTGTTAAATGGCAGCGGTAGGAAGTTTCTGATTTTAGCCAATTCAGAATTGGACCATTCACCAACTGAGCATATTTTCCATTAGCGTGAATCAGCAATGATCCATGTTATACATTCTAGTTTAGGCTTCCTATTTTCTGCATATTGAGTTTTAGAAGTATACAGACAGGTTAGAATAATTATGAGTAGTGGCTCAAATGAGACATTAGATACATTTGTATACAATTATGTTGAAATTACATTTTGATTCATTGCAGAAAGCAAAGAAAACATGTAAAAATAGGTATACAATTTTTTTTATATTGTATTTAAGGGACAGCACTTGAAAAAAGCCCCTGTGTGGGCAAATATGTGGTGTATTGTCTGGGTTCCAATACATTGCTCCATCATTTGAAGATGTTGACAGTGGATTTTTTTTTTGCTGAGTTTATGCCCAGTTTTGGAGACAGGATTTGTGCCTTGTAATTTTGAGAAGACCTCCCTTTGGTTGGTGCTGTCTTGCTTTTTCATCTTACTTTTTTATATATATTTGTATCTGTATATTGTATGATTAGACAAACACATGGGTATGGTTATGAAAAAGATTAAAGATGAAATGCGGAACAAGATGACAGTCAAATGCATAGATCTAACTATTGAGGTACAGTAGCACATAGAAACTGCTGCAAGGCCCTCCAGATGAGAGGCTTATCTCCGTTATTGGGCTAGTGGTTATTTGAGAGTATTTAAGGGGAACATAGTAAGAGCAGGTATAATTTGAACGGATGTTATGGAGACCCAAACAATGATTGGGGTGTCATTCAGATTCAGAGTCTTGTTTTGGTGCTTTACTTGGTGGACTTAGCATTAAGAATTTAGAATAGTCCTGGTTTTATGCTGACTCTCTATTTGCTTGGCATGTCCTTAAGTTCCATTTTTCTCTATTGTGTTTTTCCCTGCTTGAAGGGGATGTCCAATATTTTGCTATTGAAGTTCTATCTTTAGGGTAGGTTATAATATCAGATCGGACAGTATTCAATACCTAACAGTTCACTTGAATGGGAGCTGCGGTAATCTAGCATAGTCACAACCCAGTGGTCTAAATTGTTTTGACTACTCTCCATAATGCAGGGTAGACCTACTCTGGAGGCTGATCCTGGAGGTGCTAGGTGTAGTAATAGACCAGTTGTCAGGATTCAGGGATGCTGCTGCCTTCCTGCTATGAGGCACATGCCCCGGAAGCGTGTCAGAGACTTCTCTGGCTATATTTAGTACCTTAAGGGGTTATCTTGTTTCCTTGGTGTCTGTTTAACTGGAAGACTATCTAGCCAGTCATTCCCATCTGTGAACGGTGGGGTTCGTATGTCTGCTCCTAATTAGGTCCCCTCCCGAAAGTTCCTGTGCCTGCTATAACATTCAGACTTGTTTGCAACTTACAGGTTCTATCTAACTTTTATCTGTACTCCTGCTCCAGCCCTTTAGTTTTGTTTTCCCTTACCCTTCCTGTTCCCTGCCTATTTAGTTTCCCTGTTTATGTTTGTATTGTATTTTTCACCAATATCTACCACTGGTCTTGCCTAATTACAGTTTATCTGCTATTGTTCTGTTATCTGTCACAACTAGTAATACTTGGTTTGCTTCTTCTTGCTCATCCCAGTCCGCTGTTAGGGTAACTATAGGGAATCTATATAGGTTCCGGTGAGGGGTGTCCTTGTAAGGACGTTACCCAGAGGTTAGGTAGGTTCAGTCAGGGAGTCTGTTAGGGAAAGTTTCCCAAGCCATTTCTTCCCGTGTTTCCAGCCATAATTAAACTTGGTCAGAAGTTGCAGGGACATCCAGGACTGTCCTTGGCTGTAGATTTCCGGGAGCTCCAGGTCAGTGCCTCACACCAGTAGCCAAAAACTGAACAGGCCCCTTTAAGAAACAGTCATTAAAATATATATTGTAAAACCATTCCATTATAAACTTGGAAATGTGAATACAACTTTCTAGTCTTCCATTTACTAATATGGAATGTCTTACTGTTTACCAGAACATGAAAACCCAACTGGATAAAAAAAGCTGTTTACCGAATTCTTAAGCAAAGTGTACACAGACTATTTGTATTGTCTTATAGAAACTGCTATCTTCAAGGTCTCAGGAGCATACTTCTTCATACATGTGATAAAATAACCTCAGATACACTGCACTTAAAAGTAAATGTGTCTGGATTCTTTGAACAGCAATGTGAGCTCGTGGGAAGCCCCCCACCGTGTTATCACCGTTCCTTGCAACAATCACCTCTAATAGATTTCATCTTGCATATTTTATAAAGCTGAAAAATTATTTAAAGATCATTTTCAACATTGGAAAATATTACATTTAATATCCGTGACATTGAACTTTGAAGCATTGAAAAGTTTATCATGTGCTTTGCCGCTTGGGTTTCTTGGTTCCCGACCTCTACTTTAAATATTTTACAACACTGCTTAGAGCAATAAACCTAAAGGGAATCCCAACAGTCATATGAAATAATAACCCTAAATTATTAGGATATAATAATCTTTTATGATGATGCTTGATTACTGGGGCATGTTGCTGGCAATCAATGGAAGTGATGGCATTACTACTCCCCCATGTAATCTGTATCTGCTAGTGTAAAGGTCTGGTACAAACAAGTGCAGATTGACATATGATACTTTCAATTGGTATTGTCTGCTAAAACATCAGGTTGTGTAAATTTGCTCTTAAGTATAGGCTATCAATATTACGTATACCGTGGTCCAACAGCTGGAACACCCACAGATGAGCTGTTCCAAAACAGGATGACTCCCACTAATAAGTTAACATGCGAGGAGAAAGTATACAGGTAACTTCAAGTGCCGCAGCACTTTCCCACTGACTTCAATGGGACATTGCTGTACCTAAAGCCACCGCGGCAATTTATACAGTGAATGAACCGTTCAGCTCCCCACATGTAAACATTATAGAGAATTGAGTCCTGAAACAGAAGATCTGCAAAGGTTCTGGCTATTGGAACCCTGCAGATACAAAGATTTAATATTGATGATCTAGTATTGATGGCCTATCCCAAGGATATGCCACCAATATTATAAATACTTCAAGACTGTGCCCTATGCAGCATTATCCATGTTGCCAGCAGGGTGCCAACTGCAAATCCACAAGATGGGGCAACTTTAACTGGTTATACCAATGACATCATATATCAGGATTACAGGGGGAAAAAAAACATATATCTGAATTTATAATTGACTCTGATTTTTACATAACTTATTTATTCTTATATTTGAAGGAAGACATTCACATTGTGCATGTCTGATTTGCAGGTAGTATAGTATAAAGCAGAATCACTTTCAATCAATAAATTTTAAAGAAGACCTTTCATGTCCTCAATGAAAGCCAAGAGTGTGCTGAATTCATGTGCCGCGGTGCTGGAGATATTTGTGCTGTTAATTACGGCACCGATATCTCCCCACTGTCAGAAGGGCATGACTTACAGCCTAGTATCATCATGGGGTGATAAGTAACAACCCTCTCTGACAGTACAAAGCTGTGTTAGAGTACAATCAAAGAGGCCATTCCATACAGCCCAGCGATGACGCTAGGGTATAAGGCCCACCCTTCTGACAGTGGGGAGATATTGGTGTGGTATTAACGGGACCGATATCTTCAGCACCAGGACACATACTGGGAAAGCCAACAGTCGCACATTGATAAGGACACAAAAGTTCCTCTTTAAGCTATACTGAATCTTTTCCCATAAAACTATAACTGTAACATCATGCTTTTAGGTGAGCAGTTTCCTTTAACTAATCTTTACCAAAAATTACTGGCAATGTGAAGATCATTGGAATTCTTTCTTTAGACCATTTTTCATTTTAGTTTTTAATACTTGGATATTTAATACTCTAGCGTACTAGTGTACTCTGGTTTGAGAAAGTAATACATAATAAAAACACGTGTGGTCCACAATAGTTATAGCACTTAATGCATAATATTACACCAATGATCTTTATTACCAGACTTCATAAATACAGACTTCATTCATTATAAAGTAGACAGGTAATAATAATAATAATAATAATAATAATAATAATAATAATAATAATAATAAATATATATATATATATATATATATATATATATATATATATATATATATGGTAATATTGGTATAAAATAAGATTGTTTGTTTTTTTTAAAATCCTTCTCATTTATTTTGCCTGCTGCATATATATAGAATAACTCTCATTGTATATATAAAAATTCACATACGACAACCCAAACACCTATATCATTTGTTGTAGAAATACAATTAACATGATTTATTGGCACTTTTGTTTGCAGTTGCTGCTATGTGAGACCTTAAGCATGTGTTTCCGCCTTATGCAATAATGCTTAGATGTTCAAATATTCAGGATAAGGACTGGGTTATCTCATTAATTTTACAAAGCTCTGTCACTTGGTGAATCATGAATGTAGCTGAACAGTACAAACACAGCGGATTTCCATTCCAAAATGCTTACTATTTTCTACAGTTTATATGGCATTAAACAATAGTATGCAGCTTGGGAAAATGGAGCTTTATCAGGCAGAAATATGTGAGCGCTTAAAGGTGCAGATAAGAGCAGAAGTTTTTTTTTACGTTTGTTGTAATTGTAAATTCCTCTTCTTCTGTCGTTCAGTGACTGTGCTCCGGATTTTATTAAAGTAACTTTGTCTCTGACTTTGATGCCAACATATAAAGCCCCCCAGGATCTTACCTGATAAAATGCAACACATTTTGGAATATGCTAGTTACAAAGCTGTGAATAGCGACAAAAAAAATAAAATACTCGATTCTCTCACGTAAATTCAGACAATCCCTCACTGACAAAACAGAATCAGTCCTGGAGTATTTTATTATTATTATTATTATTATTATTATTATTATTATTATTATTATTATTATTATTATTATTATTAATTCTGTAACCCTTTACCCGTTTTTTTTTTTTTTTTTTTTTTTTTTTTTTTTCATCTCTGATTTTTCCTCTGCAACTTCCAAAAGTTATTTTTTTTGTTTACAGAGTTGTATTAGGGCGTAGTTTTTGCAGGACAAATTGTACTTCCTAATGGTACCATTTCATGTACTTTAATATTACATATGATGTACTGGAAACTGGAAAAAAAAAAAGTGGGTGGAATTTGAAAAAAACCTACATTTGTGTTGGGTTTACTATGCAGTCAAAAACACACGTTAGCTATATTTTGTATGTTGTTACGATTACAGCGATACCAGATGTATATAGACTTTATGATTAAATACCTTAACAACAAAAAAAAATCTTTTGGTATTCTGAGTCCCATGATTTTATATTTTTTTCATATACAGAGCCATTTAGGGCATCGTTTTTTTTGTTTTGTTCTTTTATGTGGATTGTGAGCCCACGTAGGGCTTACAATGTACATTTTTCCCTATCAGTATGTCTTTGGAGTATGGGATGGAAATCCACACAAACACAGGGAGAACATACAAACTCCTTGCAGATGGTTTTTTGCCCTTGGCAGGATTTGAACCAAGGACTCCAGCGCTGCAAGGCTGCAGTGCTAACCACTGATCCACCGTGTGGCCCCCTTTAGGGCATCGTTTTTGTGGGAGAAGTTGAACTTTTTATTTTTGCCTTTTTTTAGGGATTTTCTGTCTTTTTAATAGCTTTTATTCAGTTCTTTTGGAATTTAAAACAGAAAAATATATTCTGGCTCAACCATTTTGATTTTTTTTTTCCCATTGCAGCGTTCTCTGTATTGGATAATTATATTTATAATACTTAATATTTCAAATACAGGGATACCTAGTTTATGTTTGTTTGACTTATCTTTTGTTTCTTGGTATGTAGGGAAAAGAGAATTTGGATTTTTTTTTTTACAATATTTTTTAAAATATTTTATTCCGTCCCCACTAGGAGTCATTACAATATACTGCAGTACAACTGTGTTACAGACCATCCACTTATATTATAAACTGAAGACAAGCTTGGGAAGGGCTCCCACCTGTCATGGAAACAGACTTCTACCCCCAAATCTAATTTTGAGAGGGTTTGATGATCATTAACATGGAACTTTCCAATCCCCAATCCTCAGAAGCCTTGGCCACATTTGGTGGAGATATCTGAAGGGTTAATGACCGCATTAATCAGAGAGAAGACTAATTACGGGTTATTGGCACTGGCTTAATCTGTATAATACATCAGAGATCTGGGGGACATGAGCCCGATCTGCTCCTGAGAAAACCATATGTAATGTGCCAACATCCACCATACTTTTAGGATTGATGTCAGCATGGCGTTATAGGGAATGTGCAGCCTACATTTTCACGAATTAAAACCACATCCTTTTGAACTATTTTTATTTTCTGGTTATAGAATTGTAATTCTATTTTCTGTACATGGCTATGGGTCAGCCATCTTGTATAAGCTGTGGTGACTAGCACTTTAGAGATTTGCTTCATAGCTAGCACTGATGTTTGGAAATAATGTATAGGGGCAGAATTATTAAACTGTCTACGGACAAGGTCCCATATAGTCAGCTGAAGTGAACAAGCGCTGCAGAAAAGACCATGGCAGAAACACAGTGTTTTTTTTTTTTTCTGCAGCACTTTTCCTCTGTAGACTCTATGTCACTATTATAGCTATATAGAAAACTCTGGTGTTTCCGTAGGTATAATTGACATGCTATGATTTACAAAAATGCGTTGGGTTTTGATTAGGGAATTAGTCAGAATCTCTTTTCTTTTTTCTTTTCTTTTTTGGTAGAGTTGGAAGGGACCTCAAGGGCCATCGGGTCCAACCCCCTGCGAGTGCAGATTTTCCTAAATCATCCCAGCTATATGTTTATCCAGATTCCGCTTGAAGATTTCCATTGATGGAGCGCCCACCACCTCCCGTGGCAGCCTATTCCACTCTCTCACTACCCTCACTGTCAGAAAGTTTTTCCTAATGTCTAATCTGTATCTCTTTCCCTTTAGTTTCATCCCATTGCTTCTTGTACTTCCTTGTGCTAATGAGAATAGGGTAGATCCCTCTGCACTGTGACTACCTTTCAGATATTTGTAGACTGCTATTAAATCTCCCCTCAGCCTTCTCTTCTGCAAACTAAACAATCCCAGTTCTTTTAGCCGCTCCTCATAGGACATGGTTTGCAGACCTTCCACCATTTTGGTTGCTCTTCTCTGGACTTGCTCCAATATATCGATGTCTTTCTTAAATTGAGGCGCCCAGAACTGTACACTCATCTGCTTTGCAGGTACTGTAAAATGCTGTGGCCACTTTTTCAAAAAATACACAATTTTCTCATCATGCATTTCCTTTAAAGGGACTATACTTGTCACTTCTGCCTTTCTACGAGGATCAGTAATTGATGAAAGGCCCATGAAAGTAACCCAGTGCAAAAACAACCATTGACAACTGATATTCATAGAAAACAATGCAAGCCTGAAAGCTACATAAGGAAAAGTAATACAATAGAATCTAAGCTCTACCAACTGAGGTATATCATAGATATTACATATAGAAAGAGTATGGGGCCACACAGTGGCTCAGTGGTTAGCATTGCAGCGCTAGAGTCCTGGGTTCTAATCCTGCCAAGGGCAAAAAAACATCTGCAAGGAGTTTGTATGTTCTCACCGTGTTTGCATGGATTTCCAACCCATACTCCAAAGACATACTGATAGGGAAACATGTACATTATGACCCTATATGGGGTTCACAATCTACATTTAAAAAAAAAAAAAAGAGCATAAATTGGGGTGTTTTCCTTATCTTGGTTACCACAATAGGAGAATAGTAGATTGAACAATATGTCCACTATGTTGTATCAATGGGTATATTGGATTAAATTCCATAATGATACTTGTTACTGAAAGCCAATAGCTTATATAAATATGAATAAGGGGTTGGGGGATTTCTTTTAACCCTTGCCGCTTTTGCTGAGAGCGTGACTCACTCGGCTCTTATAAGACTGCAGTGCAGGTAACATAATGCACAAAATGAATCATCTTTTCCTTTGCATCATTCACTATGACTTTTCCTGTAGGTGGAATGACACTTTAGTCATTTATCACTCAATTTCTATAAGGGCTTGTACACCGAGGTACTTTTTAAGGAATGGATCTCTTCATAACCTTCATTTAAATATAGTTTTTATAGCAAGTGAAAAAAAGCAAAAGATGAATCATATTCAACATCCTAAAGAATCAACATTGTTCTAGTCAAGTCCTAATCCTGGAGGGAAACCAGTGGGGTATAACTCGGAGATATTGATATAAATCATCTCTGATGAGAAATTTGATTTCTGGAGGTATTGTAATTTATATTTATTGAATTACCTGGTTGAAGATGGAAACCATTTCACACAGCCCACAGAAATATTATCATATTTATAACTTTGAGTGGCAAGTAACTGTAACATATGGTGTATTATAGAATGTCAAATTTCAGATGACCTCATTTTTCTTGATATTTCGTAATAACCCCTCTTCGTTTAATATGCTTTTAGATCTCTGCCCATATTGAACCAATAGTAATTTCTTCTTTTCAATGTTATCTCTCCTATTGTGGAAACTTTCACCATTTATACCATTGGGAGGAAATTGGAATCTCATCCCAGTTGATCTATCTTCCGAAGATGAAAGTCTACTCTTTCATTCACTGTCCCCGAATGAAGCAGAAGTTACTTTCACATGCTGTTTTAACATTGTCAGAGAGTTCACGGATGCCCCAGGCTTATATATCATGTTTAATTTGTATGTATTACACCATATAAAGCTATTCTGCTCTCATATTTCTTATTCTTCTAGCTTTTCTAATTTTAAGACTAAAGTAAAAGATAAATTATATAACCTGGAATAGATGCCTGGCATATCAGTAAGAACTAGTAATTATAAATTATCATCTTTTATAGGTAGACACTGGGAATTCTGCAGTTTTATCATCCTCCAAATTCTTATGCAAAGCTTAGTAGCCTGAGAAATAATTATAGCACAGTATGAACCATTTTTTATTATAAAAAGTAAAAAAAAAAAATACATTACAAAATATGTTTTTCCCCTATTGAAAGAGTATGAACACACAGTGCCTTAACACCTTGAAATCCATGGACGCTGTTTGCTAAACTTAGAAGGTTATTTTATTATATTTTAAGATTATAAATAAAGTAAAAAAACTTCTACTAAATTAAAAAATATGGTAAAGAGTATTATACAAATTTTAAAATGCAAAGTACTCAAGAAATATATTTATTATTAGTATTATTAGTATTATTATTATTATTATTATTATTATTAACAACAACACTAATAATAATAATAATAATAATAATAATAATAATAATAATAAGTATTTTTCTTCTTCTTCTTCTTCTTCTTCTTATTATTATTATTATTATTATGATTATTATTATTATTATTATTATTATTATTATTATTATTATTATTATTATTATTCTTTTTATTTATATAGCGCCAACATATTCCACAGCACTCTACACTTTTGTCATATATGGGCTAATCTATAACTTATTCTAAATTAGAAGAATATTAGAAGTCATGCAGTTTGGTGACTTTATAAAACAATGAGGCTGGGGTCTTATACATTTACACAGATGACACGGTGACTAATAATATTAATACTATAGTCTACAGTAGGTGACACGTTATTTCTTATAATATAGACATCAACTGCTGCAGAATGTTTTTGGTAAGAATACAGCGAGTTACATGTCCACCATTGATTGACTGGCATGATCGAGAAGTCTGTAACATTTGACATGTGTATTATTATATTCCGCTTCAACTAGGGCATAGGGCCAAAATAGACCAAAGCAGAGGGATTACTAAACGTCAGTCAGTGGTTGACAAATGTGATCCGTGATGGAGTTTTTCTGCAGTTACAGATAAGCAGTGTTCATATAGCACCACTCATCTATTTATAATAATCTAATTCTGACAGAAGAATGGATTGTCTAACAATCTACCATATCTATCTATCTATCTATCTATCTATCTATCTATCTATCTATCTATCTCCTATCTACTCTATCTATCTATCTATCTATCTATCTATCTATCTATCTATCTCCTATCTATCTATTTCCTATCTATCTATCTATCTATCTATCTATTTCCTATCTATCTATTTCCTATCTATCTATCTATCTATCTATCTATCCATCTATCTATCTATTTATCGTATGCACCAATAATTTACTCTACACATTAATAATTGTAAATATTATTTAAGATTTTGCTTAATAATTCTAAATCATTATTTAGTCTTCCATAAGGCTTTCATAAAAGTTAGCTCATTAACAAAAAAAACTCTAGTGATTTTTTTCACTCAATGTATTGTCTGAAAGACCACTCCCTCAATATTAATCTCTGTCTACTCACAGGATCTTCCTTATCCTGCTTTTAACTTTCACCCTTCAATAAGCCATATTACACACAGCATGACCTATTTTTTCTTGCATGGGTTTTTGTGTGAACTGGAGGTCTCTCTGCTGCCTACAGATACCAATGAAAGCTACCACATGACCTCAGATTCATCAAAGTCCCATCCAATGTTATTCTGCCCTACCTCTTCTGTGAGAATGCATCTGTACTTCTCCTCTAGCCCTCACAAAATATGCTTCCTATAGCCCACTTTCTCACATACTGCCTACAGTAAGGTCACCATTAGAGATGAGTGAGTACTATTCGAAATGACCATTTCGAATAGCACACACCCATAGGAATGAATGGAAGCAGCAGGGCACATAGACTTAGCCGCTTAACCCCCTACGTGCATGCTATTCGAAACGGGAGTTTCGAATAGTACTTGCTCATCTCTAGTCACCATGCTTCTATTACCTGCCTCAGTGTTATCAGTAGCAGTTGCTGCTGTTTTCAGGAATTGTGCTGACATAATCCTCACAATGTAAGGTATAGTAAGGTCAGGTCACTATGCTCATCTTTACCTTTTCCAGTGTTATCAGCAATGGTTAGAATAGCTTTTGAGATTTGTGGTGACATGATCCTCAAAGTGTAAAGCACTAAAGGTAAATAATATTATTAGCTAAGCAGATCTTTCAAAAGCAGAAACTAGATATGGCTACATGTACTGGACATGGATACTGGTGATATACATTTGTACAGATACTAGACATAGTTATCGTTAAAGGGGTTTTCCGGGCAGAAGATCTGTTAGAGCTAGTACCGGGTTAATAAGTATACTCATATACCTTTAGCAGTGTTTAGAATGATTTCTGAGTGTCTCTGTCAGCTGCTACTATCCTCTGCCTTTGTGTTCATAATGTTAGCTTCCTGCTTTGCAGCTTCCTGTGTAGGTGCTACACTATTTCCCTCACACTCAGCCCCCCTCAATCACTCCATTACAAAACCCTCCCTGTCTCACTAGCTTAGTCCCTCCCACCCTCCCTGTCTCACTAAGTCTAGCAATCTCGCCCATTACTAGCTCCTCCCACCCTCCCCCTGTCTCCCTAGCTCACCTATTCTGCCCACTTCTAGAAAACAGGGCACAGGTAGGCTTGGTAAGTATTGATGGGGATAGGGAAGGGGGAAGAGTAATGGTGATGTTAGGTTTCAGAAGCGGTGAAACAGAACATCACCAGATTATCAGAAAGTGTCCCTGGGGTGATCACATGACTGCTCCAGGGATATGGGCAATTGTAGATTTTTTAAATTGAAGTAAATTAGAAGTTAGGTGGAGGGAGGGAGTTTAGTTTAGGGGTTAATTCTCAGTTTATCCTGGACAACCCATTTAATAGACATGGGAAATTGGTACAAACATCAGCAATAGCAGATTTTGAATCTAATTTGATAAATAACTTGTATAAAAAAAAGTCACTTTAAAAATACTTAAATCAACGAGGAAGATCAGAGGAAAAATTTACTTTATGACCAGACATGTATGGCTTCCAACTATTCAAACATTTCTGTAATGGCTTTGGATTTCTCCATATGCATTGCAAAGGCATTGAAAGTCGCATTAGGTGACTCTATAACCTGTTTGTATGAACTGTTGAATAAAATTTGTGTTTAAGCGGAGAGATATAGCTTTCATTGTTATCAAATAATTTTACATTTTCCTGCCTGTTGTGCTATAGTAATAAGCCACGTCTCAGCAAAATAAACCAAAGAAAATAAAAGTGGAATTTTGTTTTACATCTCAAACCACCTACTTAAAGGTATAATAGGTCGCAAATTTGTAAGAACAGATCACAAATGTATATGAGGTTTTCCCATCTGTGTCCTGATGATCCAGTATTTTACTTTGCATTCAGACAGGACCATCAGGTAGTTTACCTTCTTACTCTTTTAGTAGAACTTTACAGTCTTGTGTAATATTTTATTATGTATATTTGCATTGTCTTCTTCCGCTCATTCTTCTGAACAATCCAACAAACCAAAACAAGCAGATGAAGTAAAAAATGTCAAGGTGTATCTGACTTTATTTTGTTGGCTTGTCTGGTAGTTTTTAATATTCACTATGTAACAAAATGTTTTTCTTTTTCAGAGACCTGTTTTTGAGAGTTGCAAGATGAAAGCTCCTATTCCACATTTGATCCTCTTTTATGTTACCCTGGCACAAAGCTTAAAAGTCGTTACTAAAAGAGGTTCTGGTAAGTGTTTGTTTTACAATTTTTTTGGTGGTCGTGACATTGACAGTGACGTCCAAGGTCCCATTTAATGTATATGTGTTTACTGCCATGTTATAGACGACAGAACTGCTGATTACAGAATGGTGATCAATATGTAGCTATTATTAATTGGAGAAGGTTCCTTATACAGTAGTTTGTGTTTTGGACTCTTCATATTTCATGAAATGGTTTTGTGGTTGAGGTTACTTGTACATATGTAAATTCTCTGTCAGAGCGAGTCTCAGATTTTTAATTAAGTAGAAATTTGAATGTGTAAAAATTTAATTTGTTGAGTTGTTTTTTCTATTGTTGGTCTAAGGCTGGGTTCACAACAGCATTGGCTCTCAGTACGAGGATTCTGTTCCCCTCTCCGCATGAAAAATGTAGATAGAAAAGCGCAGCAAGCAGTGATTTCTCTCTGCGTTTTTTACCCTTTTTGGGTGGAAACCGAACAAAAACCACGTGGACCCCATTATAGTCTATGAGGTCTGTAGGTTTCTGTGGGTAACCACTTTTTTAAGTGGATAATGTTTCCGTTCTGAAAACCCAAATGTAAATGTGAACCTAGCCTAAGTTGGCTTATCGGTATGTTGGTCCTTAACTCTTGATAACAAAGTTGACAAACTCGTTTTTACATACTGAAGATAAGATATGGCAAAATGACTACTGGTAACAGAAATAGTATAAATATGGGTGAATTATATAAAAATGATCGTCATGTTTATTAGAACTTAAGCACACATGCTATTTTCAATCCCATGTGTATATATTAATAGCTCATACAATACATGCTATAGTTTTTATAAATTCACCCCATTGCCCCCTAATGTTTGATATTTTATGCTTGAGCAGTTTTGTATTAGCAGAAATGCTGGCACTTTGTATCTGGACTCCATGTTGTACCATAACTTAGCTCTAAAGCTAATGATAATGTCATATACCTTTAGTAGTTAGAAGCAATGTCACAATAGTACTTATTTTATTACATTATGTTATATTATTATTATATTTTATCCGATTAAACCTATTAAACCTTTAAACGCATTACGGAATCAGTAGACTGTGTTGGAAAATTCAGAAGGGGTTGGTTTAATCCCTCTCTCCTAATGTTTTTCTATGATCTATTCATATAGGAAACTTGTTAGTTTTCTTACTACAGTATACAATACTTGATTTGTCTTGCATGTTGGGCATTGTGCTAGTAGAGCCAAGACTCACACCTATTGTAATGCATGAGGAAAACAAAAAAGTTAACTCATTTAGAAATTGATGGCAGTGAGTGACATATCTCTAAAAATTTGGGACAGGGCCATGTCTACCATTGTGCAGCTACCCTACTCTTTGTACTACAGTCTGTAAGTGGTAAGTGAGTAGTTGTTTCCAGCTGTTCAACAGTTCTTGGTCTTCTTTACAGGAATTTTTGTGTAATAATGCACCAAATGTTTTCTATTAGTGAAAGGTCTGGATTACAGGCAGGGCAACTCCGCACCTGAACTCTTCCTCTGCAAAGTCATGCTGTTGTGATGGATGCAGTATACAGTATACAGGATTATTTTGCTGAATTCTGCAAGACTTTCCCTGAAAGAGACATTGTTTGGATGGGAGTATGACTCTAGGATGTGCAAGATGCCCATGCTGTACACACCATTGCAACCTCATACATTACAGTGATGCAGACTTTTAAACTGTGATGGCTGAATGGTCCCTCTCTTCTCGGGTCAACAGGACACAGCATCCAAGGTATCCATAAAGAATTTCAAATTTTGATTTGACCATAGAACAATTTTACATTTAGCCTTAGTCCATCTTAAATGAGCTTTGGCCCAGGGAAGACAGCAGCCTTTCTGGATGATGTTGATATTTGGCTTCTTTGCATGATACAGCTTTCAGTTGCATTTGTGGATTTCAAGGCAAATTGTGTTCAGAGACAATGATTTCTGCTTTTCTTCATCCAAAATTGACTGCTGATATTGTCCCTTGTGCATTTGGATTTCCCTAAATCTTTTCATGATATTATGCACTGTAGATGGTGAGATATTTAAAATATATATATATATATATATATATATATATATATATATATATATATATATATTTTAAATGTAGATTGTGAGCCCCACATAGAGCTCACAATGTACATTTTTTTCCCTATCAGTATGTCTTTTTTTTGGAATATGGGATGGAAATCCATACAAACAAGGGGAGAATATACAAACTCCTTGCAAATGTTTTTTTGCCCTTGGCGGGATTTGAACACAAGGACTCCAGCTTTGCAAGGCTGCAGTGCTAACCACTGAGCGGTGTGGCCCCTATATATTTAAAGTATTTGTAATTTTACACTGAGGAATATTTTTTTGAATTATTCCAAAATTTTTAGACTGTTTTTCACATACTGGTGCACCTCTCACCTTCTTTGTTTCTGAAAGACTCTGTCTCTCTAACATGCCTTTTTAAACACAGCCTTGTAACTTAGTTGAAAATTGACCCTCCAGCTGTTACTACCACTTACTTTGTAGCTTTTTGTTAACTTTATCTCAACTTTTTGATGAGTTGCTGCCATCAATTTCTAAATGTGGTAACTTTTTCAAATTAAATTTAAAAAATATCAACTTCTTTCAACTTCTGATATGTGTTCTATGTTTTAATGTGAATAATCTATGATTCTAGGAGATTTAAAAATCAATGCATTCTTTTTTTCTTTAATTTTACACAGCACCCAAATGTTTTTTTTTTTTTTTTTGGTGTGTAATTGGGGCTGTACATGCATTGTCATAGGAGAGAGAAATATGTGTTGTGATCATTGTTTCCTATTCCATTACTGGAGAGACATATCCTATTTACTCCATTCTGCAGAGCAGATAAAACTTTTTATTTTTTAGGAATTATTAACTCACTATGCAGTAAGAAGTGAACCTACAATGAGTATTCTTGCTCAGAGACCATAATGCAAATGGATAGGTCAGTACTTGTACCAAAGTCTATAAAGAGGTTTACTAATGCTTTATTATTAGGGATCAGCAAACTAATTCAGTTTGAAGCAGATTCCACCCTGATTTTCCAAATGTTTCAGACTTGACCTGTACCCCATATTTTTAAGGTTCATCATCCATCAAACACTACTATACTTTGGGGACTCCTCAGATCCAAAAATTAAATAAGTGGAGGCCCAAGGGAGGTGAGTAAAAATAACAAAGAGCTATGCTTACCTTTACTCACCTCTCCAGGGCATCCTCATAACATCTGGCTGTCCCTGGTTGTCCTCTTCAGGCCTCTTAGGACTGAGGGTTGAGGTAATGTACCCCAGGGTTCCTGCTGAGTCCTGTGATTGGGCCTCAGTAGTCATGTGGGCCACGCTGACATTATGACATTGGATTAACTCTAATCTCATGAGGTTTGCCCATCTCTAGTCATTATCTATAAAGAAAACCAGAGATTGTACTGTGAAAATATTACATATTAATAATATGATTTGCAACTATATTGGTATCTAAATAATAATTTGGTAACACCTACAGTATACGGTTTACTGAATCTAATCAATGGTTTTGTGTTATTCTCTTCAACAGTGTTAATTGTGTGTGATTCTGGGTGATATGTGGTTTTCTTATTTTATGCTGAGTTTTGCTTAAAGGGCCTCTATCAGCAAAATTTTGCTGTATGAGCCCCACATATGCATGAATAGCCTTTAAAAAGGCTATTCAGGTGCCGCTAATCTTATTTTAAACCCCGGTCCCATTTTAAAATAAAACTATAAAAACATATATGTAAATCATACCTGAGCATGCACGGTGGGCAGTCCTCCACGGTCCAACGTCATCTTCTGGCACACCTACCTCTTCTTTCTTCTTGCAGCGATGCCTTCAGCATCCTCTTCTTCCGGCGTGATGGCTTCAAATCCTGCGCCTGCATAGTAGTGCTTCCCTCCGGAGCGCTACTGCGCCGGCTTCGGTGCTCAGGATGCTCAGTTTCCCTTACAACCTCACGAGCGTACTGTGCATGCGCAGTACGCTCGTGAACTGACATTGCTAAAAATGGCACCGAAGCCTGCGCAGTAGCGCTCCAGAGGGAAGCACTAGTATACAGGCGTGGGATTTGAAGCCATTACGCTGGAACAAGAGGATGCTGAAGGCGTGGAAGAGCCGGGATCAGAGGGCGTCGCTGCAAGAAGAAAGAAGAGGTAAGCATGCTAGAAGATGATGTTGGATCGTGCATGACCGCCCACCTTGCACGTTCAGGTATGATTTACATATATGTTTTTATAGTTTTATTTTAAAACAGGATGGGGGATTAAAATAAGATTAGTGGTGCCTGATAGTCTTTTTAAAGGCTATTCATGCATATGTGGGGGTCATACAGCAAAATGTTGCTGATAGAGCCCCTTTAGAAAAAAATAACTGAACAGCGGCATAAGCAAGCTTGGCAATATTAATCTAATATATATATGGATTTTGTTGTTATATTGTCTAGTTGTGGTCATATGTTTTGGTTCATAGCACAAAGTAAATTGTAAATGCATGTAACCTTAAAATATGCTGTGCTAGTCAGTGCTAGTTGAATGTGCTTATTATGTACAAATAAGGCGTCACATGTTTATTCTTTTTCTGCAAATCTTGAAAAAAGCAGGTTTTTATGAATGTTAGACTATAATGTCAGCATTATATAAGCAATAGGAAATAAAAAAAAGAGAAATATATGTTAAATTGGGTTGACCATAACAAATATTAATTCTGAAATACAATGTGCACTGTATGATGAGACTGCTTATATAAGAGGCAGTTGCAGTTAATATTGTCCCTTCCATGTCTTAGAAGTAGTCATCATTACTATAATCTTATGACCACTGCATCCACATCTTTCCCTTTATATGTAATGCTCCATCTATTATTGACCGATTTAATGCAGGTACAATTGTTAACCACTTCCAATGGTGCCATTGCATGTCAAGATTACTACCAAAGCCTCAGATGCATTACTTTTAGAGCCAAAACCCATAATCCTCTTCCAACAGACTCCATTATATCTCTATAAGCCCCCCTTTTTTTGTATGAAGTTTACAGAACAAAAGAGTATCATGAACAATTGGAAAACATCTTACAAAGGTATTTCCCAGGACAATATATCAACTTAACATGATGCTGTATATACTGTAGGTACCATATGGCAGCCCAAAGAATTCCCACAGCTCCTTAGTACAAAACTATAGGAAATCTGTGTACATCAGGTCTAAAAGATTAAATCAGACATAATATAAGTAAATTGTATAAATCATTCCTTGTAGATGAGAGACATTTATTACAAACTCTACAGCCTTTATAATGTGTTCAATAACATGTATATAGGGTTGAGCTGATCTTGAGATTTCAAGATTGATTTTAAAATCCGATTTCCGATCATTTTTCAGCTGATGCCGATCGTGAAATTTGCTCGATCGCTGATCGGGATCCGATCTTTCCCGATCCTGATCGCTCAACCTTAGTCAATGCTTCTCTATGGGAAAAGCCAGTTTAAGGTTTGAGCCGATCTTGAGATTTCAAAATCCGATTTCCGATCATTTTCCAGCCGATCCCGATCGTGAAATTTGCTCGATCGCTAAACGTGATCCAATGTTTTCCGATCCTGATCGCTCAACCCTACTTTTATATATTCCTATAAATGTTTTTAAATATAAGGTTCATGGTATTATTTAATCAAAATTAGCTATTTATTAATAAATAATATATTCTATATTAATATATAATAATTATAATAATATATTCTATAATATATAGAATTTATTATATATATTCTCCTATATCCATGCTGCCGGTATCAAGGAAGGTCAAGACACAAATGAAACTATAAATAATGTTTTAGGAAACTATTTTAATAAGAAGTTATAATAGAAAAATAAAATATTTTCTCTTCTTTTTTAGTATTGGGAGAAATATTAGCAAGCATAAACAGAGAACGAAATAGCTAAAAGGTGACGTAAAGGAAGTTGTTAAAGTAGTTCTTGAAATGCTTAACATTTAATATTTCAGCATTTCTAATATTAGTCTAAGTATTGTTGCTGCAAGCGGAACATTGTAAACATAGAGCAGGGTAAGCACAAGGAATTCAATCTCTCCATGACTTTACTGCAACTCATTAAGCTGCTATAGTCTACTTTATATTACACCATAGCTTATTCTTCATAGAAAAGGAATCAAAGAGCAAATATGAATTTCTGCTCTTGGATTACTGTTAGTATCACGAGTGACCTGGTGCCATGCAGAAGCTGAATAACACCCCTTAATGACTGGCTACCATCTTACAGTGGCTGTTAAGGATTTTTTTAGGTCATTCCAGTACTGTGGTTGTAGTTGCAGTTTTGGTTAACTCTCAGAGACAGCTAGGCACCCATGAGACAAGATGGTTATGTGCTTGTACCATTTTTGTTTTCTTGATTACTATATACAACATGTTCAATAAAGAAGCAGCAGGACTTCTAACTGCACTAGCATAGGTTAATTTTGGACAGAGTTTGAATACAACTAATTCTGAGTGCAGGGACTCCTTCTGCAGTCACGAAGCTCAGTCACAGCTGAGGTGAGACTGGAGGAGCAATATTGTTAAAGAGGACCTTTCAGTTCATCGGGCACATGCAGTATTATATACCCCTAGAAAGCCGCCCGAATTTCCCATTATGTGCCCCTGGTGAAAAGCTATTGGTGCCATTACCGTACCTCTTCAGTGGCAGAAGGGCGTTTATTACAGTAGAGTGCATAGTGCTGTACTATGAGAGGGGGCGTTCATTAATGCTCAGTGATGACGCTGAGTGGTGAGACCCCCCCCCCAGTACTAGTCTATGGGCGAGTACTGTCAGGAGGTCGGGGGGCGTTCCTCACCACTCAGCATCATCGCTGGGTGGTAAGGAAGGCCCCTCTAACAGTATAGACTCTACGTCAGGAGAGGCGTTCCTCACATCCCAGCTAGACTGTCGGGGATGCCCTTCTGACAGTGGACAGAGATAGCAGCCGAAACTAACAGCACCAACATCTCCAGCCCGGGGGCACAGAATGGGAAGTCTGACAGTGTGCCTCTGTCACTGAAGAGCTATAATATTGGCACTGATAGCTCTTCACCATGGGCACATAACAGGAAAGCCAATGTAATACCGCATGTGCCGGAGGACATGAAAGGTCCCCTTTTTAATATATGGGCAGGGGTAGAAAATAAGCACACAAGGGTTAATCGTGATCATCAGCTGATGACTACAAATAACTTTTCCTCCAGGATCCCTGCACTACAGTAGTTAAACCAGGGTCAAGATGTAACTCATATGGCTCTGGTCTGCACTGTAATGTAAAGTAGTCAAGAGCTAAACAATAGCCTATTCCTCCCTGTCCTTCACCTGCAGCACTTCTAGTTAATGAGTTGGTGATGGGGAGGGGGGTTGGGAGGACAGAATGGAGAAGGAACTAAACAAATCCTAGCTCAATAGCATACCTTGCCAATTTGCTTGGTGATAGCTACATCTGTATGGATTCTCGTATAGAGTTTCTTTCTGTAATTTAAATAAATGAATTAGAACTTTATATTTTTTAATGATGTTTACACAATAAAGATCCAATAAGCTAAATGATCAAATTGTTAAAGAAAAATAATACTAAAATGCAACAAAAAAATTACTAAATCTCCTAAAAGCTCAAAATCTAAAAGAAAAGTATGAATTATAGAGAGTTAATGGAAAATAAGCTATTGGGGCCTTGTTTTTTCTATAGTAATACAAAGTATAAAAATAATACATGTGCATTGTATATAATAGAATCTATGAAGCATAATGACAAACTTGTGTTTGCTTTAGTTCTGTTTCCATAGTAATTGAACTAACTACTTTTCTCATAGTTTGTTGCCATGGTTATGTACAGTACAGTACGGTTATATTGAAAGTCTGAAATGCCCTCGAACATTCATTTCTGCCGTTTATGACAATGACTATGGCATTCTTCTTTAGATGACCCAGAATTGTAGTAAAGAGCTAAGCCTTTGCCATTTGAATTCCCTTATCATGTGATTCAATGTGTGCTCCATAAGATGACTTGTAACACAAATGGTCCAACTAACATATCGCCTTTGTTTGGTTCTTAAGGCAATTCTTCAGTGAGATTTAGATTTTATAGGAATAGGAAGAAAGGAATCGGAAGAAATACCAATCCACCAATATAGTTATTCGCTGTTGACCGCTAACTGTGGTATTGTCAACGGCTTAGATTCAGCACGACAACAGATCAGTGCAGCTACTAGCCAACATATTCATTGTTTATTCTTGCCCATGGAGACATTCAGGGTTGAGCCGATTTTGACTTTTCAGGATCGATTTTGAAATCCAATTTCAGATCATTTTTCATTCGAACCCGAACTCGATCCCAAATCCGTTCCCAATGCAAGTCAATGGGATTTTTTTTACTAATCGAAGATTGGATTTTAAAAGCAATCCTATTCACTACACTGCATGGAGTCTAACAATTGAATGCTTTAATTATTAGAATCCACGCTGTGTAGTGAATTTTTTTAATCACTAAGTAGCCAGAGGATTTTTTTTTAATCCTCTGGCTACTTAGTCCCCCCTGGTGTGCACTTACCTGAAGAGATGGCTTGTCTGGTGCTCGGTGTTCTTGGTATTCTTTGCCTCGCTGCCCCCAGGTTAGTGTTTAAAGAGCTAGGAAGGCGGGGCTTGTAGCGTAAGAGAGTGTGGGCGGGAACAGGGTGGGGAGCTGTGACGTCTCCCCTCCCAGTACCCACCCACACTCTCCTAACCCACCCACTGTCTCCCAACCTGGGAGGCAGGGGCAGCGAGGCGAAGAAGAACGAGAAGACCGGGCACCGGACCAGCCATCTCTTCAGGTAAGTAGCTACTAGAGATGTTAGCTAGTCTCCTATTAGAATGAATGGGAGACTAGCTAGCAAAGCATTGTGGGAAATGATCACCGATCTCGATCCCACCTAAGAAGATCATGTTCGGGATTCCGATCGCGATCGTGAATTTTTCTCGATCGCCGATCAGTATCCGATTTTTTCCGAACACGATCGCTCAACCCTAATAGTCACCAAATTTTCAAGATACTTTGTATAAATGAATAATACAGGTGATTATATATTTGCAATAAATTTTATCAGAGTAAAAAGTTTCCTTGTCCTTTCCTTTCTGACTTCTACTCTAAAAATCCTGATATATTAGTCATGAAACAAACTGCAGGTCACACGATGTGTCTATAGAATTTTATGGAGAAGGAAGAAGGAAGAAGTCAGAAGATGAAGAGATATAATAACAGATACACAGGTTTAGTGTTATACTGGAGCTAAATAGGAGGTTTTTTTATCCCAACCAAAGTACATTATTCACATCAGTAGAAGTCAGCACTGCATAGTCCTGTGTGATCCTAAACCTGAGTGAGAGAAGCAGTAAATAAAGCAGATTATTCTCTGCTTACTGTGCGCAGTTTATGGCAGCTAGTCTCCAAACGTGGGGAAGATTAGCAGCAATGTCAGAAAATATTATTTCTCTAAAAAGTAGTTCAGCAGATTTAGAGGAAAAATGTATAGTAAGTGAATTAAAAGCATTAGTAGACTTTCAGACAACTTTTGATTTTCAGGCAGCTTTTGTGTTATTAATAAATTTTGTAGAGAAAATGAGAGTGGGAGGGGTCAATTCAAATGGCTATATCTTGGGCATTATAACACGGATAAATTTGCTTTATATAAATTGAGAATCTCCTTTTTCATATGACGCCAAAGCCAAATTTCTACGTTTCATAATACTCAAGATATAGCTGCTTGAAGTGACCCTACTTCACCCTCATTTTGTCTCCATTTCACACAATTGTGCACCATACACAATGAAGAAGATAGGACACTGGCAATAGAGAAGCAAGGGAAAGGGACAAAAAATGTTGAATTTCACAGAAACTAGCCAAAATGTGTTCATACTGTATATTACAAATTGTATTAATGAAACACATATTGAAAGAAAATCAAAAGTTGTCCAAAAGTTTAGTTATGCTTTAAACATACCTAGTATATACACATGGCTATATTAAGATAAAATGGAAATAATATAACGGTAGACTATACGTACTATGTGGCCTTTTTCTACCATTGTATGTGGTTCTATGTTTAAATGTGTCTTCTAATCTCCTTCTTTTTCCTCTTCCTCTTCTTCCTCTTCTTCTTCCTCTTCTTCTTCTTCCTCTTCTTCTTCCTCCTCCTCTTCTTCTTCCTCCTCCTCTTCTTCTTCTTCTTCTTCTTCTTCTTCTTCTTCTTCTTCTTCTTCTTCTTCTTCTTCTTCCTCTTCCTCTTCCTCTTCTTCCTCTTCTTCTTCCTCTACCTCTTCTTCTTCCTCCTCTTCTTCTTGCTCTTCTTCCTTTTCTTCTTCCTCTTCCTCTTCTTCTTCCTCTTCCATGGTGATGTACATTATTATATTAATTCCATGGTGCTTTACATTTGAGGGTTTATATACGGTAAAAAAAAATATACAAAAAAAAAAAAAATAATACTAACAATGACCGACTGGCACAGTGTAAACCCTTGAGGGCCTTGCCCGCAAGGGCTCACAATCTGTGAGCAAGGGCTTACAATAGTTTTACAGGCTTTCTTTAAGAAGAATTGCAAGCTTTATTTATTTATTGATACTAATCTGACTATTACAACTACTACTGGTAACACTTTTAATTAAAATAATACTACTAAGTACATGATCACACTGAGGAACCGCAGAAAGTTACAGGCTACAGTAAGTATGTGGCAAAGTGGTATTCATTTTGTATGAACTGCAATTCCACTACCTCTGCTACAAAGCCTTGCCTTTTATACAAGTAAGCAACATCAACTACAGGATACCTATTGCTAGTTACATAAGCAGTTTTCCATTTGCGGTTCTCCCCAGGTGCCGGCTGGCAGCTAATTTCTGTGCACATCCGAGCTCTGGCATGGTGGCCTACTGATACACTTTCATGTTCAAAGTTTTTAGTTGACCGGTACATAAAGCAGGTTTTCAGATCATCTTTCATTAATCTTTTTCCGCTAAACCAAAATATAATCAACATGAAATGTTTTCATCTCATTTCAGCTCCTGTTTGTGCAAATGAAGTAGAACACATTAATGCAAAAATGTATCTTTTCACGAGGCTTTTTTCATCTTTGAAGTATGTTTCAAGGTTGCATGAAAATTGCCCAATATCAATATTTTTTCAGCCAAGAGGTGTTCTTTGCCAGACTTCTGCAGCTGGCTATTCTTTCTGCCAGCAATCAAGTCTGGCAAAATATAATTTCAGGCCAAATTTATTTTAGGCTTTATTTCAACTAATTTCCTCATTAATATATTAGTATGTTGTGGTAAAAAAAATAGTAATCACTGCTTTACCCACAGAAAATATATAATAGTCTACTGAATTAGTCTTCCTCCTATCTTCCATATTGTACAAATTTTCATGTCACTTTATTTATTTATTTATTTATTTTTATATTACACAAAACCAATCCGTAGCTGTCCAGGTCTTCTTTATCTATGAGGTTAGTTGCTAAATTTGAAGGTTTTTTTTAACCCCTTCCTGCCGATGGCATTTTTTTTTTTTTTTTTCGTTTTTGACTTCCCTCTTTCCAAACCCCATTACTTTTTTATTTTTCCACTCTCAGAGCTATATGAGGTCTTAATGTTTGTGGGACAAATTGTTCCCCATGATGCTACCATTAATTATTCTGTACAATGTACTAGAAAGCTGGAAAAAAAATCTTGCTTGCTCCAGGTGCTGGCGATCCCCAGAAAATGGTGGTGCCCATGCGCCACCATGAAAATGGCACTTCGGTCAGCTTTGACAAAGGCGCCAGAGGGTTAATGCCTGTGATCAGTGTGGACACTAATCGCGGGCATTAGCACAAGGTTTCTGCTGTATAAAACAGCAGACACCCAGCAGCTATGGTGGTCATCTTTAAACACCCAGCATCTGCTGTACTAGTACTTGTTGGGAAAGGGGCTAAGTGTTGGGTATTTTGTCAGTTGTTTAGCCACCATTTGTCTTAGTAAGCATATAGGTGACAACAGGAAGTTTTATCTTTTTTTTCAATATTTTTTTATTTTTTTTTTTTTTTTTTTGTAGATTGTGAGCCCCATATATGGTTCACAATGTACATTGTTTTCCTATCAGTATGTCTTCAGAATATGGGAGGAAATCCACACGAACATGGGGAGAACATACAATCTCCTTACAGATCTTGTCCTTGGCAGGACTTGAACCCAGGAGTCCAGCCCTGCAAAAATGTAATGCTAACCACTGAGCCACCATACTGCCCTGTTTTTATGCAAATTTTAACACTCACATAGATATAATTCAAGACCCAGACAAACAACATGAAGGAAACAGGAAATTTATTAAAATTACTTCTAAAATGAGATCTGGAGTCTGGGGTTACTATGTGCAACCCCTCCACTAGTAAGTTCTTTTTTTTTTTTTTTTTCATGTACTAGTTCAGATATATATTCTCTTGACTAAGTACAGTATTTAGCCTTGCATACTTAATAATATCATATAAATAGCATCAATATAGATAACATGTCTGTGGCTAGCTATATCAGCGTATCAGCAATAGCAGTCATTTATATTAGGCAGCATTCATAATCATAGAGTAAGTGCATCTTTTTCCTCTAACATGTCATTTCCTTCATCTAATTCAGCATGGCTCCAATATACTGTGGAAGAACCATTGGAATATCTTTTTGTGTTTAACAGATAGTTATTCCCCAAAGTGATATACAAGCAAGAAGAAACAGCAATTTTAAACAGATAATCACAAACTTTTATTACTGTGGTCCAGATCCTTGGGGAAACCCTGTAATGGAGTCCAAAGAAAGTCTATGAGAAGTGACTGCTAATAGTTCCTTGGGAATGTATAGAAAGAAAGAAAATCCCAAATGTTTCTGGCATTTAAAACATAGTTGTGTGACCTTTTTTGCTGGAATCCTTATTGATACTTTTAGAGGCTCTTGGGATATAATAAACAATATCGCTACATTATATGAAAAGATGTTATTTAAACTGCCTGTAGGGTAGGCAGGGGTCAGCGTGATAGAGCATGGCGGCCATTAACGAAAGTAGATGTGGCAAATCATATAGAAAAAAGTGAATAAAATCTACAGGAAAAAAATTCTAAAATGTAACACTAGCCCTAGCATGCGGAGGACTAATAAGCTTTACAGCAGAATGGAGAATGGAGGGATAGGAAAATACTGTATGTTCTATAGAAAGTAGGCATTCAATAGGAACTGTTAGTATTTAAGTGTGAGTGTAAAAATTGGCAGTATGTCGGTAGCCATGGAGATTTCCGTTTCTTTAGGGAAATATGAGTTCACATAAAGCAGTATTATTTCTTGATTAGCTGCCTAATGAGGAAGGTTTGCTGTGAGCATTGATGATATGTCCATGAAACATATTACACAAGCTGACTGCTTCTAGCCTCTAGTTCTTACTGATTTTTCTTAGTTTTTTCTACCATTGCAGAATGTTAAAGAAAACTCTGGAGTGTAAATGTGTATGTATGATGGAAAAGAAGCTCACAAACATTATATATATATATATATATATATATATATATATATATATATATATATATATATATATATAATAGGCTAAGAGGGCATTCACATTACCGTTGATGACTGTCAGCAGTGTCCGTAGCTATTGTCCGTCACAAGATTTTAGCAATGAACACTAGCTGAGCCATCAGAAATCCATTAAAATTTCCATTCATTTCAATGGGATTTTATCTTGTGTCCATTAGTGTCCGTTTGTGTCCGTTTACACCCAATCTCTCAGAAGTCTGTTTTTTTTTTCAGTGGAAAAAAATCCTACATGCAGTACTTTTCAGGATGTCAAGTGTCCGTTATTTTTTTAACATTGAAGTCTATGGGCAATGGAATTATAATGGTCAGTAACTGATAGCCATCAGTTAGGGCGAGTTCACACCAGCGCCCGGTCTCTGCTTTAGCCAATCCATTGTGGTTCCATCTTCTGCCCCAAGAAACTGGACAGGGGATGGAAACCTGGCAGTCAGTTTTCAAACCCATTCACTTGAATGGGTTTGCAAAGTGACTGCCCATGAACGACTTGTGCCTCTCCGCAGCGAAACAGTTTTTCTTTTTAACTGGACACAAAGTCCTACATGTCCAACTTGGTGTCCGGTTAAAAAAAAAGATGGAAACCCGCCGGATAGCCTAAACCGGAGACCAGGTGCAGGCATGAACCCATCCTCACTGTTGGTTATTTTGTGTCCGTTTTTTGCATGCAGGGTTCTTCTGTCCGCTTGAGAAGTCGGACATCTTCACTTGCGGACAGGGAAGGATGGGCACGGAGTGCAAAAGAACGCACCCGATGCCCATTGAGATGAATGACAGGTGTCACGGACACAGCTAGTGTCCGCTCCTAGTGTCCGTGACAGATTTTGAGCGGACATTAGGAGCGGACACTACATGTTGGACACCGACGGTAGTGTGAACGCCCCTTAGAAAGCAGAAACAAAAAAACAACAAAAAAACAACACTATAAAAAACGGATCAGCATAAAAAATGGATCAGTTAAAAAAACGGACACATTAACATTAGGTAGTGTCCGTTTGTGTCTGTTATGATAGATTTTTATGATAGATTTATTATTTTTTTTAAACGGACACCTTCATAACGGATTCCAACGGTAGTGTGAACCCTGCCTAAGTAATCAGAGTTAGGCCAAAAAGCTAATTAAATTAATATAAAATTAAACAAAAATTATAACCAAACTGTTGGGTCTTGATAGATACTGGGGGGAATTTATTACAGGCAGAGTTATGAAAGACTGATCTTAATAAAGTCCCTGATTGACACTAATTGCACCGGAATTATCAAGAGATGGAAATGTGCATCAGTCAGGAACTCAGTCAGGAACTGGTCAAGATTTCCTATAGAAATGATAAATATATTCATGTAAATTTGCAGGGCTCAGGTGTTTCCATCCTGGCTTTCTGTCCTGCGCTGCCCACTTTAACAACAAGTGGCAGCAAACTGAGTGCAGAAAGACAGAAGTGGCACACCTTTAGTGCCACATATGTACCACAATTATTCCCATCTACCCCAGTTTCCTGGCATAGAGGGCACAGTAAACACTGTGTTGTCTTTAAAGAGGACCTTTCATCTCCTTCAACAGATCCAGGCATTGCATTATTTAATAGGCGCTGCTGTTCAGTGTTGTTAGTATTGGTGCACTTTGCTATTTAGGCTCTGAACCATCTGGAGGGTGGTGACAGGCAAAAGAAGACAAGGGTGTGCTTCGGAGCTCTGACTCTGTCCACCTTTGATTGGTACTTTGAATCACGTTCCCCTGCCTTACATGGCCCATCCGACACGACAGAGCCTAGACAGCATTTTTCTTTGACAGTGGGGACTAGAGAAAAAAAATTCCAACTGTGCTGAAATCAGTGGAGCTGCGCCTGATATTAGGTATTGGAGTTGGATGAGGTGATAAAAGGTCCTTTTTAAATACCTCTGATGTTGGGTCTTTAAAGATAGAAACTGCTTAGGAGCTGAACAATACTATAGATTTTGGGGTTTTCCCGGTATGTTCAACCCCTTTCAATAATTGTTGCAACTGGTATTTTTACCCCTCACGCACATCTACATATAATATCATTTCACAGAACTCCACACAAGCTTACTGGCATAGATTTTAGCACAGTTGGAGGAGTAATCACATGTATGAAGATATGTATGCCTTGACATAAATGAGGCGAGTCTTTCATTGGAACCAGAATACTGTTAAGATCCATAGATTTCAAGATAGGCGTTTTTGTCAGTTATTGGAAGAAAAACAGCGACATAAAGAAGGAAAGATTTATAATAGAATAGTTCTAAAGCTGCAAAAACCATTTTGGTGGCAGGAGCACTGTAAACGGTTCTTGGGTGATTCTGTTCCGAGCCATAAGACTGCTCACAGTAGTCGCCAGTTTTTTCCCCTACACCAGATCACTCAGGTGAGACATCTATATATTTTTTGTTTTATTACAAAACATTGTGGTTCTAAAACCGAACACCATGGACAATGGTTTGGCACATGTAGGATTGTTTTTGCATCTGCAATGCAAATGAAATGTGTCTAAATGGCAGAAAATGACTATTTTTAATCCTCTGGGTACCTTTTACCTATACAATTAAAAACTGTTGTTTTTGTGCAAGATGAGTTTTCACATTGTCCCTTAAATGGGTTGAAACTAATCGGAATAATAACTTGAGAGCAGAAACATAAGACCAGAGGATGAAATAATTTATTCTAAATAGAAATTGTCACCCATCTTAATAATAAGAGTAAAAGATCTTCCACGACTTCGTGCAACCATTCCATGTCTATTTCTGGGGGCTCGTTTTACAAACCCTCAGAACCTGGCAGTGACAAGTATAATAATGGTGACAATTACCAGGTGTACACATATGTATTATGTGCTCTGTGTTACTCAAGCTTGCTGACATTAAGCAATAATTACACCTATCCATTTCCAAGTTCACTAAAACATGATAAACAGATAACCAAAAAATGGAAAGGTTGTTACGTGGCAACTACCTGGAACTTACATCGGGCTTCTACTCTTTAAAGTATTCGGATTCTAATATTATTATTTTATAGAAAAGAAAAAGTAGCTTACACTTTCTTTACATCATCTAGAAGTTTAAATAAGATTTGTCTTTGGTCAACTGATATGGTTAGCATGGTCCCTTCCTAAAATTTGAACCCTCTGCTGTGAACCATGGCAAATATTTTTACCCTATTTTGGAAATAGAGAATTGGATTGATTCCCCAGGCCCTGTGGTGTAAAATAGACATAAACCTCGAGTTCTAAATTTTTAAACAGTAGTTGTGACAATTTTTGCTGTGATGTATTATTTAGGGGCACAGTGTCAACATTCTGATGGATGGGATGAGAGGGAGCAATGGGGACTAGAGATGAGCAAACACTAAAATGTCCGAGGTTCGAAATTCGATTCGAACAGCCGCACACTGTTCGACTGTTCGAACGGATTTCGAACCCCATTATAGTCTATGGGGGAAATGCTCGTTTCAGGGGTACACAAAATTCGATAACATTATACTTACCAAGTCCACGAGTGACGGTCGAGCTGGACTCCCCTTGAAGTCTTCTCCCGGCGCAGCGCCCCCCACAGCGTCTTCCGGCTGGAATTCACTCTGCATCAGGGCCTAGGCAGAGCCGACTGCGCATGTGAGGGCAGAGTGAATTCCAGCTGCGCATGCGAGGGCAGAGTGAATTCCAGCTGGAAGATTCTGCGGGGACGCTGCACGGAGAAGACTTCTAAAGGTAAGAGAAGAACCAGCGTTGATTGGCAGAATGTATAGCATTCTGCCAATGAACGCTGGTTCTGCATCAAACCTTAAACTTCGAACAGCTAGTAGTGTTCGATCGAGTACGAGTATTTTGAATACCGTAGTATTCGATCGAACACCTTCTCGATCGAACACTACTCGCTCATATGTAATGGGGACCCAGCAATAAATTGATGTTATATCCGGGAAAGGTGGATAACCGGTAGCGGCATCGAAGGTATATACATTCCATGGGCTGGCAAGCTTTATTACTGATTCTTATAGTATGGTGGCAGTGTAAGGAACTACAAGAGATTATGGACTGCCCTAAATATATCCTGCTGTAGGACAGTCTGTACCCCTAGAAGTTTAGTCAGTTATTGGAAATGTGGAAGCAAAAATGGGTAGGAAGTTCACATTGAAATTTGTCACATGTTCTGAATATGTAGAGCATGCGGTGAGACTCCCAGAGACGCCAAAGGTGGAATTGTTAAATTGGGGTGGATGCATCTGACTCATGACAAAGCAAAGGCCTTGTTATAAATCAATTAAGTCAAAGGGATCATAAAGACTGGCATATGATGGGCCAGTCTTGATGAATTTGCCCCATGTGTTTTGCTGTATAATTGTATGAGTGATGTTTGTCTTATCGAACGAGCCATTAACATCTAATAAATATATTCATTAATAAATATGATTTATGAACATATATAAATGTCAGTAACTACAGTAACATTTTTGCTAATTTTCACTCTGCAAAATTATAATATATTATTATATTCAAATGTAAAATTATAAATGAAAGTTAAATCATTTCTAGTTCTAAACATTAAAGGAACTTGTCATGCTGAACATGGTATCTGATCTTCAGGCAGCACATTATAAAGCAGCAGGAGATGAGCAGATTGATAGAAAGTCTTTTGGGAGGAAAACATTCAATATATCTTGTATTTCATTCACTTAAATCCCTGTTCTTTGTCTGTGTATTAACTGTAATTGGAGGCTTTGCTCAGTAAATCAAAATTTATATCTGTATACATTGACATAGGCATGGATTAAAACAGATGTGTTACCTTAAGCCCCTGGTCCCGAATGCAATTTTGTAATGGGGTCCCTATTTAACTTGTACCTTTTAGTAGGGGTATATTTTATGTGGCAGAGAGACCTTTGGGGCCCCCTAAGGGTTCAGAGTCCAGTAGTGATGAGGACCACTGTACCCCTATAACGACCCCCTGATTAGAACTGCCCACTACATATATGAAGAGCAGGAATTTAGAGTGCCTAAGCTTTCAAGTAACTTTTGATGTTCCAGGAGTATTTGCAACATTAATAAGTATTGTCATATACTTTATTACATTTAACACATTTTGGATCCTATCTGTGAAATCTTGTCCTGAAAGTTACTTTGTTCCCTATTTATTCCTATCTGCACTCTGTCCACTGCTTGTAACTGGGGTCTTTTATAGTGCAGTAAAGCTGAGGCGACATAACATAGAACACTGCTTCTAGTGTCATATGAAAGATGAAGGTCTCATATGACACCAGGATTACAGTACTGGTACTACTCCCACAGATATCACCACTTGAATACATAGTTGGATTGAGAGCAGATGCAGCTGCATATGAATGTAGTAGTTCCACACATAGAACTACCTCATCTTTCATATGATACCAATGTTTTTATGTTATAAAAAGCCTGAGATAGATATGTTGACCCCATCTTTTTCTTCCCTATACTCTGAATGCGTCGGTCCACCAATACTCAACAGCTACAAGCAGCGTGCAAATTTCAACTAACAATAAACAGGTGAAAATATGGATTTTAGTGCAGGATTTTACACAAAGGAGCTAAAATTAGCAAAATTGAATAATGTCAAAATTATTTGAAAGTTTGTAAATTACAAGTTTTGCAAAATATTCTCTAGCAAACTAATATATTATTCTGCTCAGTTCCTGCTGCTGCAGATAGGACTACATATGAAACATAACAGGTCGCCTTTACTTTGGTTAGGTCCGCTGTTCTGCTATGCGTTTGATTTACTACAATTACTTTTAAGTAACTTTTGATGCTCCAGCAGTATTTGCAACATTAATAAGTATTGTCATATACTTTATTACATTTGACAAATTTTGGATCCTATCTGTGAAATCTTGTCCTGAAAGTCACTTTGTTTCCCTATTTATTCCTATCTGCACTCTGTCCACTGCTTGTAACTGGGGTCTTTTATAGTGCAGTAAAGCTGAGGTGACATAACATAGAACACTGCTTCTAGTGTCATATGAAAGATGAAGGTCTCATATGACACTAGGATTACAGTACCAGTACTACACCCACAGATATCACCACTTGAATACATAGTTGGATTGAGAGCAGTTGCAGCTGCATATAAATGTAGTAATACTAACTGGACATAATACACATAGAACTACTTCATCTTTCATATGATACCAACATTTATTATGTTATAAAAAGCCTGAGCTAGATCTGTTGACCCCATCTTCTTCTTCCCTGTACTCTGAATGTGTCGGTCCACCAATACTCAACAGCTACGAGCAGCGTGCAAATTTCAACTAGCAATAAACAGGTAAAAATATGGATTTTAGTGCAGGATTTCACACAAAGGAGCTAAAATTTGCAACATTGAATAATGTCAAAATTGTTTGAAAGTTTGTAAAGTATTCTCTAGCAAAATAATATATTATTCTGCTCAGTTCCTGCTGCTGCAGATAGGACTAGATATGAAACATAACAGGTCCCCTTTACTTTGGTTAAGTCCGCTGTTCTACAATGTGTTTGATTTACGACAATTTACCAACTGCACCAGTTACAATAAAGACTTAACTCCAGTGGATACAGAATTCATGTCTAACCTGCCACAAGTAATCATTTAATGCATGACTGTTTCTGGAAAGTACCGTACAAGGCCTAGAGAGCAAAACATTTCTTCTATGACTTAATAACTGGGTGTCAACAAAGTGCTCATTCCAAGCACTTTAAAAAGAGCCGCATTGCTATAGCTTTAGCAATGGTAAAATTGCAAGTGAAAAGCCAGCAGTACAGTGTTTACTCCAGCAAGGTCTGAGGTAAACAAGCGGTCCTTAACACTTTCTGCAAAATACTGATCAATACCATTTTCTCAGTGCTTATGATCAAAGTGAATCTCTGAAAGCTAAAGAAAAGAGTTATTGTGTCTTGTGGAATTTTAGTTTTCTAATTCAATAGCATGGCCTTTATCACATGTTGCTATATTGTATTGAATAGTTTTCGTGAGAAATTGTCAAGTCGGATCATATCCATAGCTTTCCATTTTCTAATGCATACAAGCAAATTCTAACAGAGGTTTTAGCATTTTTGCCAACAATAACACTGCAAAGGCCAATGGAAAGCTTGATGTAACTCATAAAGAGAGTCTTAGTGTGGAGTCACTGTAGAAATAATAGCAAATTCTATGGATACAATGAAGCACCATGATAGTTGTGTCACATATTTTATGTCGTTTCTTAAAGCAAACCTAAACTTTCAAATAATTGGAATTTTTGGGCACCATTTATGTCAATAATATATACACTCACCGGCCACTTTATTAGGTACACCTGTCCAACTGCTCGTTAACACTTAATTTCTAATCAGCCAATCACATGGCGGCAACTCAGTGCATTTAGGCATGTAGACATGGTCAAGACAATCTCCTGCAGTTCAAACCGAGCATCAGTATGGGGAAGAAAGGTAATTTGAGTGCCTTTGAACGTGGCATGGTTGTTGGTGCCAGAAGGGCTGGTCTGAGTACTTCAGAAACTGCTGATCTACTGGGATTTTCACGCACAACCATCTCTAGGGTTTACAGAGAATGGTCCAAAAAAGAAAAAACATCCAGTGAGCGGCAGTTCTGTGGGCGGAAATGCGTTGTTGATGCCAGAGGTCAGAGGAGAATGGCCAGACTGGTTCGAGCTGATAGAAAGGCAACAGTGACTCAAATAGCCACCCGTTACAACCAAGGTAGCCAGAAGAGCATCTCTGAATGCACAGTACGT
Source organism: Leptodactylus fuscus (assembly GCF_031893055.1). Classification (NCBI taxonomy): domain Eukaryota; kingdom Metazoa; phylum Chordata; class Amphibia; order Anura; family Leptodactylidae; genus Leptodactylus; species Leptodactylus fuscus. The sequence goes on from NC_134266.1 coordinate 55,034,072, forward strand.
CGAACTTTGAGGCAGATGGGCTACAGCAGCAGAAGACCACACCGGGTGCCACTCCTTTCAGCTAAGAACAGGAAACTGAGGCTACAATTTGCACAAGCTCATTGAAATTGGACAATTGAAGATTGGAAAAACGTTGCCTGGTCTGATGAGTCTCGATTTCTGCTGCGACATTCGGATGGTAGGGTCAGAATTTGGCGTCAACAACATGAAAGCATGGATCCATCCTGCCTTGTATCAACGGTTCAGGCTGGTGGTGGTGGTGTCATGGTGTGGGGAATATTTTCTTGGCACTCTTTGGGCCCCTTGGTACCAATTGAGCATCGTTGCAACGCCAAAGCCTACCTGAGTATTGTTGCTGACCATGTCCATCCCTTTATGACCACAATGTACCCAACATCTGATGGCTACTTTCAGCAGGATAATACGCCATGTCATAAAGCTGGAATCATCTTAGACTGGTTTCTTGAACATGACAATGAGTTCACTGTACTCCAATGGCCTCCACAGTCACCAGATCTCAATCCAATAGAGCATCTTTGGGATGTGGTGGAACGGGAGATTCGCATCATGGATGTGCAGCCGACAAATCTGCGGCAACTGTGTGATGCCATCATGTCAATATGGACCAAAATCTCTGAGGAATGCTTCCAGCACCTTGTTGAATCTATGCCACGAAGAATTGAGGCAGTTCTGAAGGCAAAAGGGGGTCCAACCTGTTACTAGCATGGTGTACCTAATAAAGTGGCCGGTGAGTGTATATATATATATATATATATATATATATATATATATATATATATATATATATATATATATGGGAAGAATATGCAAATCTGTCTCCCAAGATGTAAATAGGGAGACAGTGCCTCTGTTATGCTGCCCTCTGTAGCAAGCATCCTGAACAACATGCCCGACTTCCCAGAAGTCTTTACTGCATGATGCGAGGTTAGAACCAAATCAATTTCTCAGCTACGGATGGCACCGTTTCTGTCTCTTTGGACTTCATCAGCAAAGCCTAGAGAGAATTGATTTGGTTTAAGTGAGAGGCTGAGAGACCAGATTGTGGGGATAATGTCTATCCTTAGGGAGAGACCACCTTCTCAGGTGTGTGGAGACTTATACAGCCATAGTTGCTCCACTGCAAGGGAACATCTTGGGAGACAGATTTGCATATTCTTCCCATGTTCCCTTGCAGTGGAGCAACTATGGTTGTATAAGTCTCCACACACCTGAGAAGGTGGTCTATCCCTAAGGATGGACGTTATCCCCACAATAATATATATATACAGCTCTGGATACAGCTCTGGAAAAAATTAAGAGACCATTTAAAAATTGCAGTTTCTCAGATTTTTCTCTTCATTGGTATATTTTTGAGTAAAATGTACATTGTTATTTTATTATATAAACTACTGACAACATGTCTCCGAAATTCAAAGCAAAAATTTTGTATTTATTTGCAGCAAATGAGAAATCGTCAAAATAATAAAAAAGAAGCAGCGCTGTCAGACCTCAAATAATACAAAGAGAACACGATCATATTCATGTAGAAACAACAATACTAATGTAACTCAGGAAGATCAGAAATCAATATTTGGTGGAATAACCATGATTTTTAATCCCAGCTTTCATGCGTCTTGGCTTTCCACCAGTCTGTCACACTGCTTTTGGACAACCTGATGCCACTCCTGGCACAAAAATGTAAGCAGTTCTTCTTTGTTTGATGGCTTGTGACTATACATCTTACAGTTGATTCCATTCCAGAGGTTTTCAATGGGGTTCAGGTCTGGAGATTGGGCTCGTCATGACAAGGTTTTGATGTGGTGCTCCTTTATACACACACTGATTGACCTAGCTGTGTGGCATGGCGCATTGTCCTGCTGGAAAAACCAGTCCTCAGAGTCCTCTCACTGTCTATGGATACACAGGCTCTTATACAGCAGGGAAGCTGAGTCTAGGGAAATAAGTTAAACAGTTATATTTCAGCCATTTTAAAACATAAAGGAATGTTTTTAGAGTAATTTGAAAAATAAGATTCTCATATTTCATCATAAACCATCTTTCATTGGTTGTTTTATCTGTATTATTTCTAGAGATATCATCAGTTAAAATCACATCCGGGACTGCCATATTTATATGCAACTGAAGCTGTTCTCAATACTGAAAAATGCTTCTTTCTCCATTTATCATTATGATTTCCTTCCTCTCGCTTCACTCATTCTCTTATCACTAATAAGCATAGAATGGATATGGCTAACACAGTAGTTTTTGGAGTGGGGGAGGAAGGAGGTTGCTAGAGACAGAGAAAGACTGAGAAAGATTGAGAGAAAGGAGAGGAGGAAATCAGGCTGAAAAATGGAGAAAAAAAAATATTTTCCCATAATAAGATATATTGGAACATTTAGTAGATTCTTTACATAGTAGATGAGGTTGGATGAAGACATCAGTCCATTAAGTCCAACCTATAACCCTACAATCCTCTACAGTGATGATCCAGAGGAAGGAAAAAAAAACATTTTTTTTTCTTTTTTAATAATTGGTGGTATACTTTAAATGCTAATACATAGGAGCTCAACTTCAACCACACTTTTCTCCCCACCAGATATGATGCTTGTCTGGAAATAATCTTTAGGTCATCTAGTGCTAAACTGTACACGCAAGCATCTTTTACATCACTATCCTTGGGGATGTATGTGTAGTCGAGTTAGAGAAAAACCATAGACATTTTATAGACATAAAATGTTAGCCTTTGCATATCAGTCACCAAGAGACCCACAGTTCAGGAGAACAGACAGATTTTCTTAAAACTAATCCTTTTGTGCAATTTGATGCTAAAATTTGCTTTCTATTGATTTCAATGCTGTAAAATGTTAAACATTACTTGCCATTGCTTTAGTTTCTCAGCAGTAAAATATCTGTCATCCGCAGGACACAATGCAAAGACTTTTCTCTGCTGCACCAAATTAATTCACAGAAGGAATCAGTTCAAAGCATACAGAGTAAAGATGTCTTATTTCAAATACATCACATCCATATGCCAAAACTTTAGAAAGTCGAAGAAACTCCAACTGGCAACATTCAATAAGAGTGTTAAGCAGAGATGTAACAGCAATTGTTTCAAGAAATTACACATTTAGAAATCTCCAGAGAACCACATTGCCCTACCTCCGTGCAACATGGCAGCACTTAAAGCATAATCATCAAGTAAAGTCACTTCCTTGTTATTCATAGTAGTAGCATGTCATTGATGTATTTACTGACATAATGCCGCAGTCTACTTATTGTCACAACTTATTGTGATGTCAAATATCTTACAAGGATGTAAACATCTTTTTTTTTCTTACTTAAAGGGGGCAGATATATGAAGACTGGCATTTTCAACACTAGTCTTCATATATATCCCCTGCACATAGGTGGTACAAAACAGAAGGTCATATGTTTTTTTCCTAAAAAATTGCAACTTTTTCATGACTCGTACAACAGAAAACTTGTGAACCAGATATAATAAATCTTCAAAGCATCAAAATATACACAGATCGTATAGTAAAAGTGAAAGACATCTTTAGTTAACATAAGTAATATATAGACAATACATGATAATAAAAAGATCACACACAAAATGTGCCCAATAATGGCCATTTAGGCCCAATTCAGCGTTCGGGCCATTCCATGCCCCTCTCTGTATGAAAGATGTGGAGAGAAAAGTCCTGGAAGCGGCACTTTTCTCTCTGCGTTTTTGTGCGCAAACCACATGGATCCCATTATAGTCTATGGGGTTCACAAGTTTCCTTAGGTAACCACTTTTTTATGCAGATTGGTTTTCCCTAAGTGGACAACCCTGAATGGAAACCCATGTGCAGATGTGCACTGGGTCTTGTATAAGTAAACATTTGTCACAGCAAATATGGTAAAAAAAAAAAAAAGAAAAAAGATAGCTATCTACATGTTACGTGTCTTCAGGGAAAAAGTCAATATTTTATGAGATAAAACCCCAAAGTTGACAAAATAATAACAAACAGACCCTACTTAACAAAGGACACAACAACCCAATGAGAATTTCGCTTGCACATCTTTAAAATAAATGTGGTCCAATGAACTAGTTAAGATGGGGCAGAAATATATTGAGGATGATTTATCAAAATTGGCGTATTAAATGCTGGTCTTTATATCACTGGCACCTAAGGAAGATGTGCATCATTTATAGTGAATTGGATGTCTCCTATAAATGAGGCACATCCTCTGGCAGGGCTATGTACCTGTACTGAACTTTATGCCAACTCCTAGTTGGTGTATATTTCTGGCACCATTAACACTAGTAGAGCAGCATAAATTATAATAATTTTTGGGGGGCAGAAGGCATCATCCTGCCCCTTGTCACACCCCTTTTTAAGGAAAGTAGCAAGGGCAGTACAAAGTGGTAACAAACTTCAAACAATGCATAATAAATCTAACCAATGTACAAACAGTCCTCTAGAAAACCTCTAATACACTTTGCTAATAGTCAGTTATTGTCCATTCATAAAGTCAAATCTGATACAATTATTAAGAGTTGATACTTTGCCTATTACAATATATAGTGATATAACATAATGGCCATTGGACTAAGTTTGTTATAGAACAGACTAAAAAGACTATATAACAAATGCAGGCAGAGTACATTCTATCTTCATCCATCAATTCATTGTAATGTTAAAAACTTTTCAAGTGGAAGATAAAATCCCGCATGCATCTTCTGTCTAAAAGAATAGCAAACAAAATAGAAGAAAGCTTCAGCGTTGTTTATATACTACAGAGAATGATGATGGGTGCCGCCATTTTGATGTCAGATCAGAACAATGGAAAAATGTGGGCTTAGCCTTAACAATTTTTAGTATCAGGTAGGGCTGAGTTTCCACCAGTTCCTGGACCCAGAGGGGTCCCCATAGGTAACTCTGCCACATAAAGTATGCCACAAATTAGGTAGGGGCTCCATTAGGATTTTGTATTGTTATCAGGTACTACTATACGTTTTACACGGCCTTACAATTTGTGCTCTCTAACATTTCTTGGGCTATTTAACATATCCAAATATTAACGCAAGAAAACTTTGACAATTTAGTCATAGATATTTAATGTCGGGCTCTAGGTCATGCACATTTAGTATTTTAATGATTCTGGTAAGATAGTGTGTCAGACATACCAATAAAGTAGCCGCAAAATTAGTTCTATTCTGATTTTAAAGGCGTTTTCTTAGCCTTTTGCAGTATATTAATGATAGTATAGGTTGTCATTTTTAGGTGGGTGAAGGTCCTACTCCTAGAACCTTTTTGATCACATGAAGGAACTGTAGAAGCACTAAAATTAGTACAACTATGTCCATTGTGGAGTGACAGAGAGTAATATTGCTTTAATAAGAAAGAGCTGTAGTAAGATTTCAGGCCATCCTACAATGGTTGGAGTTGTGCTATTTGCCAAAGCTCAGTGGATGAGATGTTATTTCTAAAAGATGGGTCATCAAACTAAAATAAAAATCTTTCCATTTGTGTGTATATAATATGAATGAATGTTTATGCTTCATTTAAGACAACCAGCTAAAAATGAAATAGTATAGTGCTGAGTGAGTACAATGGACAACCACTGTAGGAAGGCCTCATGGGCACCGTAATTCCATGTATTACATGACTGGCCATTCATATGAATGGATGACAGATAAAACTACATTTCCCCTGTCGGGCCACTTGAGAGATAATGTATGTTATGTGTGAGATGTCACTTTGGTATATATTCTATCATGAAATATCCTTCGAATGATGCAAAGTCCAGACTTCAAGAAAGATGGCTTATTTAATGAAAACAAAATGAAAGGTTAGCAAAATAAGAAGAATCGCTAAAGAAATGGCCAAGCATGGTGGCTCAGTGGTTAGCATGGCAGTGCTGGAGTCCTGGGTTCTAACACTACCAAGGACAACATCTGCAAAGAGTTTCTATGTTCTCCCTGTGTTTGTGTGGGTTTTCTCCGGGTTCTCTGGTTTTTTCCTACTCTCCAAAGACATACGGGTAGGGAATGTAGGTTGTGAGCCCTATATGGGACAATGATTGTCAATGTTTGTAAAGCGCTGTGGAATATGATGGCGCTATACATGTAATCATAATAAATAGTAATACACTAGAGAACAGAAAATCTGTTAAAATATATCTTGTAATATATAATCCAATGCTTGACCCTACATATATATTGAGAATGGAAGCACACACAAACTCACATACACTCGATTATCCTCCGGCGTTCTTGATGATGTTCCTCCAATCATAATTTAGTAGCATGAGATGAAAGTGACTGTCCTGATAGTCTTTGTCCGCCTTTGGATGACGCTCTTGCACTTAGAATAAATCTTTTAAAAATGCCAGGCTCATGACGTTTCCCCGAATGTTCTTGCATGCTGATGAAATTAGGGATTACAATACTGATGAAACAATAGCTGTTTATTCCATGCCTGATGTTACCGCTCTAAGTATCAATGCACATGTCAACTTCCAGAAGATGTCCATTCAACCCACCCTTGTGTCTTCCACTAACATAGCTAAGAGGGTGTTCACACTTGCGCCCCTATGTGCCCTGTGTCAGTCCGCTGAGTTTCTGTCTTGTTCCCCGGGAAAACTGTATAGGGGACAGCTACCTGGAGGTCAATTTTAAAACCCATTCATCTGAATAGGTTTTAAAAGCAAACTGTCGGTGTCCATATATAGCCTCTCTGTGGGGAAACCGTGTTTTTTTGGCGGGACACAAAGTCGGATGTGCAGGACTTTGTGTCTGGCCAAAAAAACACAGTTTCCCCGGAGAGGCTACATATGGACACCGGCAGTTTGCTTTTAAAACACTGTCAAATGAATGGGTTTTAAAACTGACCACAGGGAAGCCATCACTATGCAGTTTCTCTGGGGAATAGAATGGAAACCTGCAGACTGCCACAGGGCACTAAGGGGCGCAAGTGTGAACACCCCCTATATTAGTGGAAGACACAAGGATGGGTTGAATGTTTTTGTGAACACCCCCTGACAAGGATGTGCCTGGCAGCCTCCAAGCCAAAGAGGTTCTTCCGGGGTACACATCAAAGAACAGGCCATAATACCGATCTAATAACTAGTAGAGATGAGCGAACAGTAAAATGTTCGATATTCGTTTCGAGTAGCCCCTTAATATTCGACTACTCGAATCGAATATTGAACCCTATTATAGTCTATGGGGGGAAAATGTTCGTTTCAGGGGTAGGCAACGTTTGATCAAATTATACTTACCAAGTCCACGAGTGAGGGTCGGGCTGGATCCTCCGAGAAGTCTTCTCCTTACAGCGTCCCCGCGGCGTCTTCCCGCTCGTCATTCACTCTGCCAGGCATCGGGCCTGGGCAGAGCCGACTGTGCATGCCCGCGCTACAAGCGGACATGCGCAGTCAGCTCTTCCCAGGCCCGATGCCTGGCAGAGTGAATGAAGAGCCGGAAGACACCACGGGGAAGCTGCACGGAGAAGACTTCTAAAGGTAGGAGAAGGACCAGCGTTGATTGGCCGACTGTATAGCATTCGGCCAATCAATGCTGGTTCTGCATTGAACTTTTACATTTGAATAGCGAGTGGTACTCGATCGAGTACGAGTATTTCGAATACCGTAGTATTCAATCGAATACCTACTCGATCGAGTACTACTTGCTCATCTCTAATAACTAGCAATTGCCTTATAACTAGCTGCCTACCTTTGAACCCATAATGCTGCCATGTTGGCTTCCAATGTATGTATAGCGGAAACTGTTCCAGATGAAACCAGCTGAGCTCCCTGAGATAGGCCTTTTACAGTAATTTTTACAGTTTATAATAAAATATCTTTTGTTTATATATTTATATATTTTTGTTACAACTCTGATTTATTAGTTTGAGGAAGTAGATTGGTTACTAAGCTGAAATACAGCAGGAAAAAGCATCCTTGAATTAATCTTCCTTGTATTATTTGGGCGCGTGTCTGTACTGACCTACCACTGTATGAGAGATTAATAGAGCAAGAGGAAGAAGCTTAGGATGTAGTTACATTTGCATGTTGCTGCAGGCATATAAAAAATATAAAAGCTCCCCTGTGGCTGAGCAGTCAGCTATTTACAGGGTTTTTTTTCTCCTTGCTTAATACACATTTCATTTTCCTTTACTGGTTTTCGTATTTTTTCCTTCATGTTTTTAATGTTGCAGTAAAATTTATGGAAAGCAGAGAACAAGGTTTGATCATGCAAACTCCAGCAGCTGTAGGCACAGTTGTGTAAATCTCCTCTTCAGAAGTCAGAATGAATGGATACATCTGATTCTAACTTATTACAGGCTAAAGGCTAGTACATTTAAAACAGAATAGCCAATGGCAACCCTGAGGTAGGGTATGTCGGGCCTGATAGTTATAAGGATACGGGTCTAAGGGATCCAACAGGAACAAAATTATGAATCATATCAAGCTTGTTAGTGTCAATGGAGAAGAGAGCTGAAGCACATGCTTAAAACTTTTGATCATACCTAAAATAATTAAATATGTATAAGCAAAGACTGTCCAACAAGTAATCCTTTATTAACTACAGGATATGTCAATGCTATCCGGATAGCTATACAGAGCCTAAGGCTATGTTCACATATCCACGTTTCACGTGCTTATGCTGTCTGTATTTTTCATTGAATGCCTTCTTTCAGATGTCCATTTTTTGTAACCACATTAATATAAGTCTATTGGTCTGTTTTTTTTTATTGACTCAGAGACATAGAAAACATAGGAAATGAAATTTTAAAAAAAGTTGAAATGTTTTTCACAGATGGATTAACCATGGCCAGCTGTCCGAGAAAAGCACCGCCATCATAACACGTCCACAAAATTCAGAAGTGTGAATAGTTGTTAGAGTAGAGATCTCCAGTTCAGTCTTCGGGACAGACTGAGATATATTAGTAAAGCAAGACCAGCTGAGTCAGTCCCATAGACACTGAATGTGGATGGTGGGGAACACCTTGGTGGCATCCTACGTCATCGGGATACCCTCATTGCCAGACACATACAATATGCCCAACATGGAGAAGCCACGTGCATAATATTTATGGGTATCGATCTGATTAAACCACTCATTCATGGATGTAATTGGGACTGCCTAGTGACCTAACCTAGAACCAAATGGATCAGTAGATTGCAGACCATGAGTCCCTCGGGTTTATATTAACAGTTTCACTTGCTTTATTTAAAGTTACTTGCATCCTTTCCACTTATATTGGTGTTTATTTTAATGGTATACTATCTGTATTAATTCTAATTTATACAATTGATGCCTGTGTGTTGATGAGTCTTTTCTCTTTTACAGAAGGGTATCTCCTGTAAATACAATTCAGTAAAGCTGTATCTCAGGCCCAGCCAGATTCCCTCACTATGACACAGAGAGAGTATCACTGTGCAGGTGCTGGATCCATCTGATACCAGATCTGTGTCAGGCTTTAGTTTATTTTGTGTTGTAGCTATTGCACATGTGTAGGTCTATCCAGCCCATGCAAGTGCCATACGTACTATATCGGCATCACATGAGTGCACATGCACACACATCTGCTGTATGGTGGCGCCTGCAGAAGTGATGGTGTTTGTTAGGTGGTGACTATATCAGACAGCATGCGGGTTACCTGGCATGTATTCTCTGGCACACCACTAGGATACTCTAAATAGGGGAGGGGGGCATGTAGACGACTCTTTCTGCCCCACTCAATATGTTCTGCCTGCATGTCTCCTGACTTAAATTGTTTGCTAAACTTACAAGCATTTTTGGATGCATAACAGATCATATAGTTGTTTGTATTATCCTACTACTATTAACGTATATTCCTTGGCATTTTAGGAAGATTTTCTTTTCTTGTGTTGATACCCCATTGTCTTAGCAGTGAATTTCTTTCCATAGGCTTGTTTATATATTGTAAACTAAATGTTCATATTGGGTCTTGCGTAGAGATTAGTGAACAGCGTTCGATCGAGTACATGTTCGATCGGATATCAGGCCGTTCGAGGTATTCGATTCGAGTCGAACACCAGGTGGCAAACTCACTAAAAATTTGATTCCCCCTCCCACCTTTCCTGGCACTTTTTTTGCACCAATAACTGTGCAGGGGAGGTGGGACAGGAACTATGACAACGTAGACATTGAAGAAAAATCGGAAAAAGTAATTGGCTGGCTAAATCAGGTGACCTCTAATTTTACGAATAGTGGATTTAATATCCGGTTCATATGAGACGGTGAACTATGTGACTGTGAGACAGGGAGAGATGTACAGGCAGGGTCAGCTAGGGATTACCTTTATTTAGGTGGGAATGTCACTCACACAGCTCTTTGGGGTTATATATGGTCGGGATCCCTGTCAGCTTGCGATATGCGGAAGCTGACTTTTTCCCATAGGAATGCATTGACCAGCGTTGATTGGCCGAATGCCATACAAAGTACAGCATTCGGCCAATCAACGCTGGTTCTGCCGGAGGCTCGTCTGTGACGAGGTGGAGTCTAAGATCGGACCAGAATGGAGACTGCTGTGGACCGATCTTAGACTCCGCCTAAGTACATTTTTATTCATATGCTAATGAGCTTCCAGCCAGCACAGGAAGTTCCCAGCAGCACTCGTCTCTGCTATTATCTCCTATGTGTGTGAAAACAGGAAGCAGGAGGTCAGCAGCAGCAGCCTGTGCTGTATAGACCCATAGGAATCAATAGCAAAGAGGTGCACGATGCATCGTGCACCCAGTCTAATTAGCATATGAATAAATATTGACTTATTCAGAAACCACTGAGGCAATCTACATACTAAAGGTAGGTGTGGAATAGCCTTTCTAAAGCCTATGCAAGGATGTGATTAGTTAAAAATGACTTTTCCCAATGATAGAGCCCCTTTAACATGTTGATCTAATTGCTTTAAGTCCCTCTCTGTATTCTGTAACTGAGAGGTTGCACAAAGCCTATTATACCCCACGAATGTCTTAGTTCTCACATGAACTAATCTTAAATATTAATAATAAATGATATAATATAACAATTGTACTCAATAGTCTGAAGCGTTCTATGGACGGTGTGCCAAAAATATGTAGGAATTCAACAATGTATATCGAGTACTGCACTGAAATTCCAGAGGTAAAAAACTTCTTACACAGAGATGATTCTTGTTGTGGAATAAGGACAAGATAGAGAACATTGTGAAATGATGATTCCATACATTGACACTTTGCAGACATTGCCAACATCTGACATGAGAGAATAAAGAGTATGCCAGGAGTTTTATCTTTTTTTTTTTTCTTTACCTTTGCTATAAAACCTCCTGGAAATCATATATTTCCGATGTATTATAAGCAGATTATTCTCTTTAAAGTCTTGTTTTATGCTCAAAATACCAGTTTCTTATCATAGTGTTATTTGCATATAAATTGTTTAGCATAAATTGCATCAAGGTGAGGGTTTTCCTTTTACAAACCATTTCTCCAATGAAAGTGTATTATGTTATATAGCAATAGTAATTACAGATGAAATTAACCATAAAACAACCAGGTCAAGGGAGATTAGTTAAAGGTACTTGTCAGGTTAAGAATTCAGCATGTTAGAGAGCAGAAGGAGCTGGAGAGACTGATATGCAGCTTTGTAAGAAAAGCCCAAGTATAGCATGTACTGTATTAAATCCCTATTGTATCTAGGATTGTAGTGGACAGGCCTGCTTGTCTTTGTATGAGTCTATGCAGACTGTATGAGTCTATCCATACATAGCTTTACATCACTCATTAGGACCGCCCACTGGACTCCTAAGATCTGAATGAAGAGATCTTTAAATGGCTAAATATCAAATCAAACTGGAATTGTTCTCAGAAAGCTGTATATCATCTGCTCAGCTCTTTCTGATCTATAGGATGTTATCTACAGATTGACCTGCATTTTCAATATGACAGGTCCCTTTAACTAATCTTATTTAATTTTCTTATTTTATTTTTATTTCATTCACCACTGCTATCCATACAACATAATGGGGCAGATTTATTATTCTATGAGAAAAATTAGACATACCTGAAACACACAGGAAATTTTAATCGTCAAGTTCTCACATTGAGGCTGTTCCAATGCACTAAGAAAGGTTCCACATATTGGAATGCTGGATCATTCTTTCATGGTGGATAGAGGATGCTGAGTGTTGTTCCCGTGCACCCACGGGGGCATATTTATTAAGCCTTGTACGCTAGTTTTCTTGTGTACAAGGTATAAAAAGGTCTCAATTTTTTTGCACAAATTGCTGGTTTGCACAAATAAATTGATCTGGTATACATTTCCCCTCCAGTACACGGACAGGAGGACGGTGTGCATCATTTAAGTGGAGGAGTGCGCCTTGTCATAAATAGAGTGCACTTTCCGTCAACTCCGTGGTTATAAAGACTAGAGATAATAAAGCCAGTCTTCATAAATGTGCTCCATATCTTTTCACAGGTTCAAATGAATTTGGGAAAATATCAGATGAAAAGATAGCATCAGCCAACCTACTAACATATGTTCGTGTTAATAGGTTTATATATTATTAGAAGGTAACAGGCAGAGTGCTGGAGTCCAGATATATCAGCCCCAGGTTTCTGATATATGTGTGGTCCAGGGCAGATCTGGAGTAGGCCTCAGCACAGGTGTCTGGTGAGACTATATTGCGCTTGTTTTGTTCGTGTGGGTGGAAGTAAGCCACATGTATAGTTAGGATATCAGTTCTGTTTTGTTAGTTGCTCAGACGAGCAGGTTTTTTTATTTTGTTTTTGCATGAAGTTAAGGCTGTATTTTGTGTTGCTCATTTTGTGCCTGAAGTCAAGGTTTATTTATTTTCCTGTTTTTTTTTCTAAATAGACCAGTTTGTTGCACATTTTGTGTCCCTGTCCCTCCTTTGGCTGTCACAAGCAGTAAGATTTACTGATAAGGAGATAAAAGTATTTCCCAAGTCTCCTACTTATGTCTATATTTGGCCTTTCTGTGTGTGAGTGTGGGGGTATAAAGGTGTAAATTTTAACCTTTCAAGGCTTTTGTTGTCAGCACGTTGTTACATTCGGTTGAAGTGGTTTCATAAGAAATTGCATTAACTAAACTGGAGATCAGTAAAGTCTGTTCCTATCTGTACATTTGCTGCTGTAGTTCTGTAGTCTTGGAAACTGGGTGACCAGTTATATATATTTTCTCAGCAATATACCAGACTGCCATGTGTTGCCACGTTGTAGCTGGGCACTGGCTCACTACATTAATAAGTGCTTTTGAGAATTATTAGCTGACATTGATATCAACCCTCTCATGGCTGAACGACGTTATAGAACTTACATTTTTCTCTAATTTGATGAGCTATGATGTAACTAGTAATAACGGTAATCTTGTTACCGGTGACTGTATTTCTTAGTTATCCATTCCCTTCTGCTCCCAGCTGTGTTATATGACAGCAATAAGACTCCACTTGGGCACATTTTCTCATTTGTGGACAGTCAGTCCTTTGAGATTCATTTCATGGTTGTCATATAGAAACTAATTGATCACATGTGAGCCACTGTGTCCACTGTAATTGTTATTGATGGTCACATGACTATGCTAAGGACCAGAACAGAGTGGATGAAGCACAAATATAGCCACCAGTAAGAAGGTTCCTTTCTAAACTTTGGAGAAAAAATTGTGGAAATTCTATAATACCCACCAGGGCTTATCCATCATTGACTCAATGGAAATAAACATTTGTAACCAAATATCACTGAGTCAATGTCCTTCAATGCTATTTGACTTTGTAGCATGAATATTAAAGGGGTACTGCCATCTTAGACATACACTATAAATAGGGCCCATATCTATTCTCCACAAGACTAACCTGGCTTGGCAATGTGTCTGCTGTGAATATGGAGATGGCCATGCAGACTCAATATCACTTAGTAGCTCTGCCAAACTCCCTGACATTTCAGGTTTTATCATGTCTTAGACCCTATCAATGTAAATGTTTGCCATTCTGGAAGTATATTATACACTGTGCAGCATAGAAAATGCCTTAGGATTCCAGAGCAGTCTGTTATTCTCCATTTTCCTTCACTTGTCCTCTGATCTACTTTGCAGACTACATAGCTAATTGTATTTTCTTTCATCTATAAGGAAGTATTGGAGTGTTGTGAATTTACTTTATTTCTTGAGCAAGGACAGAAATGATTTCCAAGTTCTGCAGTGTGATCTTGATCAGATAAAAATAAGCTTTGATATGAAAAATCTAATACTTTGACAATGCTTTGTTTTAAACAATAGCTAAAATCTTTCATTACAAATGATATTCCTAAGAAATGTGATCTTATACCAGGACACCCATCACAGTAAGGGTACAAATGTGTTCTGCAGATGCACTTGTCATGGTAACATTTTAAAGGGGTCGTCCAGTTTCAGCAAATAAATGTGATTTTCCAATATACAGTCTGTATCACTTCCTTAGGGTTTTCTGGATCTCTGGATTCTGCTTACTTCAAGTGCATAAAAATCAGTCCATGCTGATGGTGCAAACCCCTTAAGATTGTTTTGTTTCAGGTTTGGGTGGCTCCGGTTTCAGATTTATTTTGGATTGAAAAAAGTTGGTACAAAAAGGAGTTTGGCCTGAGTGTAAGAGGTGGTGGGCCATGGGAGGTAAAACAAATAAAAATATATATTTCCTTCTCTCATATCTTTTCCAACTCTTTGTGGGGTCTGGCACTCTCTCGGTGTCCTCAGTGAAGTCATGCACATAGGGTCATTGCTCAGGCCTGTGAGTTGGCTTCAGCATTGACCACATTGAGCGTCATGATGACATGGCATTTGGTGTGGTCATGTGATTGTTGTGGCCCAATCACAGGCCACAATGGTAACTCCAGGCGCATGACATCACAAGGAGAGTGCAAAATACAGGAAAGAGACTCATAAAGGATGAGGGAAGTTGACTATAGATGTTTTTTTTATTTTTTTTCACCACCCTTTTGGGCTCCACCTTTTATACTTTGTAAAGTATATTGGAGAATTGTAGAAGTTTTCATGATACAACAATTATACAGATGGACAATTCCTTTAATAATACTGTGGCATAATTTTCTGTATATATTTCTCGTTTATGTCAATTTTATGGCATGTCATACTCATGAGGTCCTGAAAGTCTGGATATGGGTAGTGAATTGGTGGACTTCATATATAGAATAGTTGATTTACCTGTTCACCATACACATGCAGACTATGTATGTTTTCATAGATGGAGAGAGGGGAATAAACTGCTGGCAGATACCTCTGATGGTGGCTTATCTCCTCTGATAACAGGTTAGACTCAGAAGATCCCCAAATACATCAGCTAGTACCATCAATTCTTCAGGTTAGAATGTATGGCCCAAGGGGCAACACGGTGGCTCAGTGGTTAGCACTGCAGCCTTGCAGTGCTAGAGTCCTGGGTTTGAACCATGCCACAAACAACATCTGCAAGGAGCTTGTATGTTCTCCCCGTGTTTACGTGGATTTCCTTCCATACTACAAAGACATACTGATAAAAACAAAACAACAACAATGTACATTGTGGGCCCTATATAGGG
The DNA here is from genome assembly GCF_031893055.1 of Leptodactylus fuscus. Classification (NCBI taxonomy): domain Eukaryota; kingdom Metazoa; phylum Chordata; class Amphibia; order Anura; family Leptodactylidae; genus Leptodactylus; species Leptodactylus fuscus. Next base: position 55,049,651 of record NC_134266.1, read on the forward strand.
GCTCACAATCCACATAAAAAAAATGTATGGCCAACTTCAGATTTTTATCATAGGAACAATCTCCCTATGCCATATTTCTTAACTAAAAAGTGTTTCAGTCTACTGATACAGACTATGCACTTAATTTGTGGCAAGGTGTGTGCCTCCTCATAAACCAGGTGTAAATTCTTGGCTAACCACACGATGGCTCAGTGGTTAGCACTGCAGCCTTGCAGCGCTGGAGTCCTGGTGTTCAAATCCTGCCAAGGGCAAAAAAACAACGAGTTTGTATGTTCTCCCCGTGTTTGCATGGATTTCTATCCCATATTTCAAAGGGAAGGAATAAATAGGGATAGGGAAAAAATGTACATCTTGGCTAAAACACAGGATCTCAAGACTGGCATAGTATACATAAATCTCTCCCAATATCACAAATGACCGCTTTGTTACAGCTGAATTGCTAGACCGCTCTTTAATTGGGCAAAGATTCAACATGCCCCTCCAGGCCATCTCCAGTGAACAGTAAATGCAAGTATTTTTAGGACATGCATATAATTTGCTTATTGGTAAAAAAAAAAAAAAATAGGCAAGCAAACATCAAAATATGTTGCCCACAACCCATGAATGAGGATCCCATCTTGGAACTGATCAGCTATATAGTCCTTTTTTTTTTTTTTTTTTTTGCAATACAACATATAGAACAACACAAAAAAAACCTCAGCCATCCAAGCAGGTAGACAAGTATTCCACCCTCCATCCCCAAAACCTGCCCTGGAATCATCAATATATCTATTTACATTATATTGGGGGTAGTAGAAAATTTGGAAATAATCTGTAGACTTAAAATCTTCTGCTCTCTATTTCCAAAAACCACTGTACCAAAAATGAGTTAGTTATATTGGATCACATACCCACAGGCAGAGTATCTTATCACAAAATACAGATCAGTTCTTTTTAATATAGGGCGATGTTTCCAACTTGAGTATTCCCCAACAGGCTAGGTTTTCAGGACAACTAAACTATCTGCAAATGATCTCAATTTAAAAGCAATTAGGAGTGATTACATACGTGATTACATGCAAATTGAACTCATGCTAAAAACCTGGTCTATTAGAAGGTTTGGAGTATTCTGGTTGGGGAACATTGCTTTAAGGCAATTCATTTGCTGCATATGGTAATTAAAGAATGCTAAGTCTCAGTGCTTCAGAGTCAACTGTACAGAATGGCTACAAATGAAAACCAAACTATTTTTTTTTACTTCTATCAATAACTACTCTCTTCATTGTCTGCAAAATACTTTATTTATACATGTTAATTTTATGCAGAAATCTTATAGTCCTACACACAAATGAAGAATTCTTATGCCTATGAACAGTTTCAAAATCCATTTGGACATGGGGTCCTGGGAATGCAGATACAAACTAACGCCATAACATCATTTGAAAATATAAAATAATTTGTATTGCCGCTAATGCTTTGTTCTTGTTATTGTATTGTTTTATATCTTTATATTTTAGTTTATACAGTAGTAACTAACATGTTGTACCATACATACTGTACACCGAACATTGTGTTTACTGCAAAAGGTACAGTGTTCTAGGTTATAGTTTAGATAGGGTTATATTTTGTTATAGTAGAACGTGATGTAACTATATACTAAAGGTTACATTTAACATATTATGCAGACATTATGTTAATGTATTTCTATCAGACTACCTGATATTGGTACGTTTATTTCCTTTACATATTATGTTATATTATTTCTTGTAGGAATATACAATAACAGTGAGCAGCTACTTTAAGTAAACTAAGACAATTCATATAGCATATAAATGTTGCAGAGTAGCCATGACAGTTAGAGTAGCCAGCTCATCTTATGATTTAGAATGGGCAAACAATGCCCATATTAGGGGGCGTTCACACTTGCGCCCCTGTGTGCCCTGTGTCAGTCTGCCAGGTGTCCAGATACAGCCTCTCTGTGGGGAAATAGTTTTTTGGGTTTTTTTGCTGGACAAAAAGTCGGACATGAAGGATTTTGTGTCCGGTCAAAAAAAATGGTTTCCAGGTGGAAAGACCACATACATTCACTGGTGGTTTGCTTTTAAAACCCATTAAAATGAATAGGTTTTAAAACTGACCCCCAGGAAGTCGTCCTCTATGCAATTTCGCCAGGGCTTAGGATGGAAATCCATCAGACTGATACAGGTCGCACAGGGGCGCATGAGTGAATGCCCCCTTAATTGTCTAATAGATTTGGGTCCCATCTGTGGAACCCACATCTGTCTCTAACATGAGCCCCCTCAGGCCTCTGTGCTCTGTTACTTTCCTGACCACAACCTCATTGTAAAGACTGTCAGCTTTCAGATACAGTGTAAGGGTCCATTCACACGGAGGAAAATGAGGAATTTGGTGTGGAATTTTCCACGCTCAAAAAAAGTCTCCCATTGATTTCAATGGGTTCTGCTAGCTTTTTTTCCACTAGCAGAATTTTCCACTAGCAGAAAATTCCACTAGTGGAAAAAAAAAAGCTAGCAGAGCCCATTGAAATCAATGGGAAGCTTTTTTTTTTCAACGTGGAAAATTCCACACCAATTTTCTCACCATTTCCCTCCGCGTGAATGAACCCTCACTCTGTACTGCGAGGATTCCTTAACTCCTATAGAAGTGAATGAGAGTTACAGGAACAATGTAGAACAGTGAGCCACGTTGTTCACTTATCTTCCAATCACGATCAAAATAACAAAGCTCAGAGCTAAGTTATTTCTGTAAAGCCCAACCATAGCTAACCATCTTCCCAGCGAGGTCGTGGTCAGGTAAGTAGTGGTGCATGAAACCTGGATGGGGGAGCTCATTTTAGAAATAGCTATGAGTCCTAGAGGTGGGACTTATGTCTATTAAACAATTATGGAATATCTTGAGAATATGTCATAAATATCTTACACAGGGAATCTCTTTCAAGGTGTCTGCCAGTGGTTGAATTCCTTATCCCAGTGTAGAACATATGCCTGCTCAGTTAACTAAGCATACATGTCTATGTGGGTCAGGAGGAAGAAGAGAAAGGCAAGAAATCATTGGGACAACCAAAATTTGAGACATTTTAATGAAATTAATGTGCATAATAATAAGTTTACCTTTCCACAAAATGTGTTATATTTAAACGTATATTTTCCAAGATTCACAGCATAGAAGTAACAGCGAAAAGTTGTGACAAATATTTTGTATTTCATAGAATGTCCAGCTTCATTCTGGTTGCCAAGGCAGACTGATTTTATTTTACGAGTGTCCAATCAATCTGAGGACTTAACTCTGTTTGGCTGTGTTGCAGTTGTGTCCGCTCTGAGTATTCACACTTTCTATGCCTTCATTCTGGCAATACTCTATGAGCTTTTGAAAATACTACTTCCTGTTTTTCAAAATGCATTTTCATGGCAACCGGCGTAGTCAATGCAGCCTTAGGCTACGGCTAATCTTTGCTAGTTTTCATTTTATCTGCTGTTCACATTCCTGTTTAATTTTGAGCGTGGCAGTCTCTTAATCTCCATAACTGTAAACACTGTTGAGAACGTGTTCGAAGTTGGTGAAAGTCCTGTATTCATCCTAGAGATCCACTCTGTACAGAAGCCATTGTACAAATGTTCTCTTTTAGTTGTTTATACATATTGTACTGTGCAATATTTTAAAATAAAAATGACAGAATCAAAAAAGCTTTGAAAGACAATATACGTATGCTGCACAGCATCAACAATAACTTCAGGGCTTGACATATTCAGTAAGGTAACATTGCTTTTTTTCACTTGCATTTACCAAGCAAAACTTGGATGAGTTTCAAACATTAGATTTTAGATTTTCTCTATTGCATTTTCTATGACTCATATGCGCCCTTTCTAACGGAAACTGACCCAGTGAATAAAGTCCCCATACCCTGGCAATTTGTTGTGACCTCAAGGGAATTCAGAAGCCAACCACACTGATATGGTAAAGAACATGGTACATCTACCCTCTATGTTGTTTATTATTTTGAGCATATGCAGAGATTGTCTTCATTAGGACAGTACCTTTAAGGTATGGGGACGGTAACACAACATCTTTCACATTTCAAACACTTAGGCCTGTTTCACATCTGAATTCGGTAATCCATTCGGGGAGTCCGCATGGGAACCCTCCTGAATGGAATACCGAACGCATTGGCAAGCGGTGAGCAGTAAAAGAACACGGAACCCATAGACTATAATGGAGTCCATGTGCTTTCCATGTGGTCTCCACGCAAGTCATGCAGACAGGAAAGTAGATCATGAAGTAGTTTTCTGTCCATATGTTCCATGCGGACACCACGTGGAAAGCACACGGACCCCATTATAGTCTTTGGGGTCCGTGTGCTTTCATAAGCTCACTGCTTGCCAATGCGTTCAGTATTCCATTCAGGGGGTTCCCATGCGGATTCCTCGAATGGATAAACCGAATGCAGATGTGAACCAGACCTTAAAGGGATTGTTTACAAAGAAAAATTTTTTTGAAAAAGGAAAAAAACATCATGTTTAAAATAAGAAATGATATTCGCTTTACAAATCTCACACCATCAATCCCAAAATTTCCCAGGCCTCCTGCTGGTCTCTACTTCCTATCGTCTGATCACTACAGTCACTCACTATCCTTTATAAGACCATAAACCAATAGCAGTAAGTGGGAAACAGTGAAGGATCTGGAAGATGTTGTAACCGAAGGGTTGAGGAATTGGTTTCTTTAGTTATTTTATGAGTCAGGTGTCTTCTAAATAAGTTTACCTGTCCTAACTACCCATTTAAAGGAGATTTGTCTAAAAAGCCAATTGCTGAATATCCCATGAGAACTAAATTGAGTTAACAATAGGCATTTTCCTATCTGCAATCCTCAGTTTATTTTTATGGAGGATACGGCACATCTATACTTTACATGTACAGTCCATTGATTTCAATAAGAGTAGCGTAATGCTCCATTTCTCCTCCACTACACTGCAGGAAAATTGGACTCCGTCTACCCAATATCCCTAGAGATTGTAGTTTACTACTGGGGCCAAGACATAGCTTGACTAGAGAGGAGCTTGTGAGATAGTGACTGAACACAGCGCCTACCTTCTCATCACCAGTAACATGTACAGTCAGTTACAGTTTATCTGTGACTATGACTACTCCCTACTATGTGACTATGTAGGGAGACCAACCAACTCTAGCAAAGACAATTTCAGATTATTTTGTTTTTTATGTTTTAGCACTGATCACCTTTTCTCTAAGATAACCCTGAGAAATCATTTGCACCTTGAGTGACTAAAAGCCCATGTAACCTCATCTTAAACACATAGGGGGATTTATTATCACTGTCTTAAATTGAGGCACTTTACAACTAGATGAGATAGGCAGAAGATCTGCCAAATTTATCACGGTGACTTGTGCTGTGTGATAGATTTGGTGCATCCTGATAGACTTGTCACACATTTTTTCCTTACACCATCTGTTAGCGGTGCTTTGAAGTCCACCTTCCATTGTGTACAGTCTTACACACCATAGATATTCTGTTAAGAATTTTGGGAAAAAGAATATGTAAATAACTTCTCCTAGAAGAAACTAAGAAAAATTCAACCTAGTACCACCTTTTGGAAGATAACGCTACATGGATCAATGTTTGATTTTCAAGAAATCTAGATGACATAACTGGGATTAAAGCCAAAACAGAATGGCCCTCATTTACTATTGTGTTTCGGCCAGAATTGTGACCGAAACTTACAACATGTGATGGCGCACCTATGTCGCATCTCTACTCTGCGCCACTTTTTAGACAGTGGGGGGAGCTGGGCATGAATCTGGGTGGGCTGGGGCAGGAACACCCCAGTCCACCAGATTTACTATAACTTACACTAGAAAACTGGTGTGAGTTATACCACAAATCTATACCAGCTCCTAGCTATTGTAGACCTATGACCAGGCACATCTACAAGGCTAGTAAGTAAGCTACAAGCCTCTTAGTAACACTAACAATGAGTTGTGCGTCTGGCAGGGAATCAATTGAGATTGGCCGAAGGATCACCAGTTTTAATAAATTCCTCCAAACAGAAGAGAGAGCCTTCCGGAGGATGCTGTCTCAGGGTTATTGCCCCTTATTAGTGCAAAGCATGGTTCTGTTTGACAAAGGGAGACACCATAGATGTGGTTGCCAAAATCTTGCAATAATTTAGTGTTTAAGAGACTTCTCTAAGCCAGTTCTTAATCCAAGATACTTTTCAAAACTGCCTATTGAGGCGCAAAAAGTGTCTTAAATATAATAAATCTAAACCAAGGAATATTCACTGGATTTTTATCAAAAACTGAGCAAAACTCCTGGTGTATGTATCTTAGTAAATGTGTGTCAAAACATAATATAATATTTTAAGAAATAAGTGGTTGGTCATATTATCCTAATACAATAAGGCCTCATTCATACGTCTGGTTTAAGCAGACGTGTGATACTACAACACATAGTCCTGCTCAATTTTGACTAGTTGTATTGACTTTAGTTGATCTGTTTATCAGGCCATTGAAAAATTAAGAATCAACTGTATTTTTTCATTTTCCCTTGTATTTTCCCTTATGTCTCTCTGTCTGTGAAAAATGTATCAGTACTTAATGGCAAAATTCTCTTCGTTCTACCCATCCAATCTTATAAATCTTTTGGGATTATAAATATAGTATCTGTCAGTTGTGTGCAATAAGAGTGTAGTATCAGTTAAATAATTACTAGACTCATTTAATAGAGTGTGTGATTCTGGATCAAAATGCAATATACTTTATTTAAACTTCCTGTCACTAGGTGTCTCCCTTCTAGCTAATTTGCTGTATACTACCTGTTGCTAGTGAAATTCCGTCTTTAGAAACCATCTAGCTCAAGGTGGGAGCACAATGAGTGGATGGGGAGGGGCAGATCTCTCTTCAGAGTCTCTACATGTTTGCACACAATTTCTTTTTCTGTATCAGGGATCTTTTTAGCTGCATAACAACCTGGATTTGGACTCCAGTGTTCCAGAGTCTCCTATATTATGTTCACTTGCATTTTTCTTAGCTATAGTATTTTGTTAGCTACTATACAGTTACTTCTGGCAGAATTGCATAAAAAGAAAGCTAGTAATATTAATAATGGAGTAGGCAGACTGCCCTGTATTGTACAAACACCCTGCCTCAGAGAGAACTGCAAAATATGTTACATCCCTAACAGAGCTATTAATAGAAAAAGAAAAACTGATAGGATGTCACGTATAAAATCTTATACAGGCAAAGAACAGATTGCCCATTGGAACCCTGCATATATTTCAACTTTTCTTGAAAACTCAGGTACCCTTTAAATAAAGAAATGGAACAATGAAATATCGGGACTTCCAGATTTTGAAAGGTTGTCGCCATTTGTTTAGTTACAGAATCGCATCTCCATGTTCCTGACTGACATATCCCCATCTTAATACTGTCTCTCAGTCTTACGCCTTGATAGGCGCAAAGACATTCATTACCTGCCCAGGCTTTCTGTTGATAGAAGCCATTGACTTGCAGGCAGGTATAATTTAAAAGTGAGAGGTTATTTATAATGTAAAGTGCTGAGATGTTTTACAGTGAGGCACAAATAGTCCGTGCCATCTATATGTTCCTATTTAACACAGAAAATACCAGCATTTTGCTAATTCTAGCATAGATGAGGGCAATCAAAAGTGACTGAATTGAATGATTTTCTACATGCCAGGCTAAACATAGCTCACAAATGCACTGAGTGCATGACATTGTTAAATACAACTGCTGCATTCAAATTAGCCTGAAAGAGGCAGCGTACAGTAGCTATCAATTATTTTCTCACTTTTTTCTTGGCAGTCAGAGCAATGACCGGATCAGGTTATTGTTTTAAAATGCAATCTCAGGTTTAACTGTTTCATAACCCAATGCTCCACAACCACAAGTAGAACAATTTCACCCATGATTATGTATCTGTACATGCAGCCCTGTGATAAGTCAGATAACCCTCTGCAACATCCAAAAGAGGTTACGGATGGAATCAATCTAGCGTTGTGCGTGCTTGGGCAACACCATGTCTGTGGCAGCTGTACTGTGTACATGACGTGTAAAAGTAATTAAGCAGTAATTAAAGCCGCGTTGCTTCATCTTACATTACACAAGTAGATACTGTATATGATTCCCAATAAATCCTACAAGAAATAAAGTGATGGTACAGATGGGATCAATGTGTTTCCTGACATCATAAAAAAGCAATTCCGTCTACTTTAGTAAACGCTTAGTTATGCTTTGTATTAATAAATCTTATATTTGATAGATAGATAGACAGATAGAGATATAGATAGATAGATGATAGATAGATAGATAGATAGATGATAGATAGATAGATAGATAGATAGATAGATAGATAGATAGATAGATAGATAGATAGATAGATAGCGATAGATAGATAGGAGATAGATAGATAGATAGATAGATAGATAGATAGATAGATAGATAGATAGATAGATAGATAGATAGATAGATAGCAGCACTTCAGGACTTTCATAAATTTCAGGACGTTTTGGTTCACATCCAGAACCTTTCTCAAGCCCTAGATGTGAACCGAAACGTTGCCTTGAAATAAACATGCTGAATTTTTTGAAGGTCTTTGAGTGCTGCCATTTTGATTAGTTAGTATTTTTAGAAGGAGCCACCATCTTTTGGATTTGCTCCCAGTGTTTCCAATTATGCTACCTTGAACTTTTCATGTCTAGATAGATACTGTAAGGATTGGAGTCAGGGTCAGGCAGTGCAAAGTGACACAGCTGGGAAAGCAACACTGTGCAACTAATGACAAAAGGGGTCGTAGGCCCTGCAGCTATAACTATGCTGTAATATCTGAGATGAGGCAGACCAATGCACTTCCTAATTGAAGTGCGCCTACCACGACTCCTTACGCTTCTATCCCGGCGGCTAGGATAAGGGAAGAGGAGGCCCTGAAAGTCCTAGGGACTGGAGTCACGGGGTCACACCTAAACAGAAAGCACAGTGTAACTGCAATGCAAAACAAAAGACTAAACAGCATGGAACCAGGGAGGACCACTAGTCCCAGCAAGACACAGAAGAGAAGGCGAGGTCAGACGAGCAAGAGGTCAAGAGGTCAAAAATACAAGCCGGGTATATAACCAAGGTACAGACCGAATACAAACAGACAGGGAAACAGACTGAGCAGGGGGACCAGGAAACCCAAAGTGAATGGCTGGCAAGGATCCATGTCTGGGTGGGGATTAAATAGCAGCAGAGAACACACCTGATGGCTAATGACATGGAGACTGAAGGCAAGGAAAAGATTAACCCTTAAGACCTAAGCACACCCAATAGAACTCCTAACACGTCTCCCAGGGAGACGCCGCGCAGCAAGGAGACCGCGGCGACTCCGTATCCTGACAGATACATAGATGTTTCCATTTTTAGAACATGAATTTTTCACTATATGTGAAACTTCCTGGAAAAATGAAACAATGAATTTATCTTTATATGCTTCCTCTAATAGTGGCTGCTCCCAAAAAAGTGAGCTAATACACTTGTCTTTAGTAAATGCCCCCTAGTGGTGGTTGCTTGAAGGAAAATTACAATATATTCAGAGGCGTAACTTGAAGCTCTTGGGCCCCAGTGAAAAAATATGTAATGGGGGCCTCATCTATCTTATACATTTAGAACAACAGTATATTTATATGGCAGAGGGACCTTTGGGGCTCCCTCAGTGTCCAGGGCCCAGTAGCAACTTCTTCTGCAGCCCTGATGAACAGCAACAAGTGATGGCTGGTCCTGGGAAACTTTAATGAATAAGGGTACATTCACACCACTGTCATTTCAGCTCATTGCTTTGATCTATCATAGGATTAGAACAAAGGATTGTGACATAAACAGAATTAATGATGCAGACGGACTACCATCTATCTAAGTCCTTCGGGAATCAATGTAATCTTGAAAAAACCCCATAACAGAATCTTACTTCTGTCTAGTTTGTCTCTGGGTGAATTAAAATGTACGACAACACTTCTGTTTTGGGTTTTACAATGAATGAGAACAGTCACCAATGGTGGTATTGCAGACTATTGCTCTGATCCTATGACAGATCAGAGCCACAGACTGCAATGACAGTGGTGTAAACATACTCTAATATATCTGACTTTAGTACTCTCCCTTTATGGTGACTGCTCATGGAAAGTTGAATAAATAATAAATACGTCTTTAGTAAACTCCCCCTAGTGATCGCTGCGGTACTTCAGCAAAGTTTAATGAATAATCCATCTGCCCTTAGTAAACTCTCCCTAGTGATGACGGCTCCCAGAAAAAAGATGTGATACCTTTGTATTTAGTAAACTTCCAGGTGGTGGCCTTAGTCATTCAGAGTTGTATCATCATGTCTTGATAATCGAAAATAGATATTTTAGGAAAATAAATCGTAGCACATTTATATAAATTAGGCAAAAGAAATATAGAACCGATGACCAAGAATTATGTTTAAATATATTAATAATAATAATACTGATAATAATAATAACAATAATAATAATAATAATAATAATAATAATACCGATAATAATAATAATAATAATACTGATAATAATAATAATAATAATAATAATAATAATAATAATAAGTAGAGATGAGCGAGTAGTACTCGAGCGAGTAGGTATTCGATCGAATACTACGATATTCGAAATACTCACTATTCGAATGGAAAAATTCGATGCAGAAATACTTGTACTTGATCGAGTACTACTAGCTGTTTGAAGTTAAGATTCGATGCAGAACCAGCGTTGATTGGCAGAATGCTATACAGTCGGCCAATCAACGCTGGTTCTTCTCTTACCTTTAGAAGTCTTCTCCCTGCGCAACGTCCCCGCGTCCTCTTCCGGCTCTGAATTCACTCTGCCAGGCATCGGGCCTGGGCAGAGCCAACTGCGCATGTACGCTTGTAGTGCGGGCATGCGCAGTCGGCTCTGCCCAGGCCCGATGCCTAGCAGAGTGAATTCAAGACCGGAAGATGCCGTGGGGACGCTGCACAGGGAGAAGAATCTAGCTCAACCCTCACTCATGGACTTGGTAAGTAGAATTTGATCGAATGTTGCGTTCCCTTGAAACGAGCATTTCCCCCCATAGACTATAATAGGGTTCGAAACCCGTTCAAACAGTCGAACAGTGAGCGGCTGTTCGAATCGGATTTCGAACCCCAAACATTTTAGTGTTCGCTCATCTCTAATAATAACATTTTTCTTTTAAGGGCCATCACAAGGCTGCATTAAAGTCAATACGTGTGAATGGGGCTTTTCATATGACTGCATTTTCTGACAATCATTTTAATGGACCATAAAAAATGTCCTACTTCTGGCCTTTTTAACAGATCCCTCAATAAACTGAAATCAATAAGGGATCTAATGAAAAAGAGTGACCCTCGAATGCAAAACAGCCATGAAAAATTTCTCTTTTCCATGACCGCTTGTGTAACTGTAGTCTAACTCTTAGACAGCAAATGACATTTAACAGTATTCACCTTTAGTGTAGGAGCAACACGTCTACCTAGTATATATGGAAACTTTTTGTTTCAAATGTTTTACATGTTACATAGAAAATTTTCAGTAATATCCAAGAATCATAAGTTCAGTACATAGTGCTTAGAAATGTAATGTCACTGCATTAAGCTTCTCCTATGTTTAAGGCTACGCTTGGGGACCATTTGGGATTTCGTCCTCCATTCCACTTGAAAAATGTGGAGAAAAAAGACCTGCACATTTTTTAGGTGGAAACCAGGCAGACTCTGGTGGACGCCATTATAACCGCATTTTAAATGGATTGGGTTTTTGTTTTGGGGGTCCCCAAAACGGTGCCAAACAATGAACACCACAATGCAAGTGTGAACCTAGTGTAAGTTTTCTATTAGTTCTGTACTTATTTTATAAATATCACATTGAAATCCCTTCTTATTCATTTGTGAGTTTTGCTGAAATTTCTTAACTTTTGGTGACCCATATACTATACTTAAACAAGTTTCAATACTCGTAGCTAAAAAAAATTATATTTTGTGTTAATCAATAGAAAATCCTGATGATGTTTTCTATGCAGTTGTCTCCAGGGATAAAGGTAGAGATTGGTTGTACTATTTTATTTACTAAGTTGCAATAGTCACCAAATAGACAGTCAGTTAAAAAAAGATAGCCTGATATGTCTGAATTGCCTCTCAAGATAGGACGGTCAATTTACAGCTCATGAGGGAGGGAAAAATGTCTTTGGAGACATAAAAGAAAATGGGGTAATTTATCCGGTAGTTCAGGGACATTTTGTCTGCTGAGATACTCACTGTGGATGACATTTGCAAAACATATATACATGGTGTGTAAAAGTGTTGTGACTTGGTCAATGCAATGCCAAGCAGAAAATGAAGGCTAACATTACAGGCTGTAAAAATGTACCATGTTCTTTTCTAGCAACGTATAACAGCTCGGTTTACACAGCACAGAGATGGATTGCTAATTTATTTCTATTAATGTTCTGCATTAAATCTGATTTTATATTGTTAATAAAAGATAAATATTGTTATTTTTTTTTCTCAGTGTGAGAATGTTAATGTACTAAAGGATTGTGTAATGCGCTGAGGCTGAAGTAAAAGGCAAGCGTCCATGACCTAATTAATAGCGGCTCCAATTTATGCAAACCCAAATATGTCCAGATCCTTTTTTATTGCCATCAAATTCATGATACGTACATTTCTGTAACCATGTCCTCAACAATTATACAGCAATGGCATGGTTTTTTATTTGCATTTAGCAAAACATCTTTGAAATAATGTTACTACTACTACTAATATTACTACTATACTATTACTGCTGCTGCTACTATTAATTCTACTACTACTTATACCACTACTATACTATTACTACTATTACTATTATTATTATACTATTACTACTACTACTACTACTACTACTACTACTATTATTACTATACTATTACTACTACTACTACTATTACTAATAATACTACTGCTATAATATTACTATTATTACTAATATTACTACTACTATACTATTACCACTACTACTATTGCTATTATTACTATACTATTACTACTATTACCATTACTAAAATTACTACTACTATACTATTGCTACTACCACTACTACTGCTACTAGTACTATTACTACTACTACTAATATACTATTACTTATACTATTGCTGCTGCTACTACTACTACTACTATTACTATAATATTACTACTACTATTGCTAATATTTCTATTATTATACTATTACTATACTATTACTACTATTATTATTACTAATGTTACTACTACTATACTATGGTTATTACAACTACTACTACTGCTACTAGTACTACTGCTCCTATACTACTACTACTACTACTACTACTACTACTACTACTACTACTACTGCTACTACTATACTGTTACTTATACTATTGCTGCTACTACTACTGCTTCTACTACTGCTACTAATATTACTACTACTATAGTATTTTTACTACTACTATTACTAATATTACTAGTACTACTATAGTACTACTAGTATTATTACTTGTATTACTATACTATTACTACTACTACTAGTAGTACTAATATTACTACTAGAGATGAGTGAGTAGTATTCAATTGAATACCTCGCTGCCATAGGAATGTGTGTAAGTGGCCAAACACCAAGGGGTTAAGTGCATCAAATATTCACTGCACTTAACCCCTTGGTGTTCAGCTGCTTATACTGTACACATTCCTATGGGAGCGAGGAATTCAATCAATACTACTACTATACTATTACTTATATACTAATACTACTACTTCTACTACTAGTACTACTAGTTCTACTATACTATTACTCCTACTGTTACATTGAATAATACATTTATTATTAATATCACTATTATTATCATACTCATTTGTAGTGGTGATATCAGTATTTGTATTATTTTTATAATTTATATTATTATTAGAGATGAGCGAGTAGTGAAATATTTGAGATTTGATATTTGTTTCGAGTAGAGCCTCAATATTCGACTACTCGATCGAATATCAAATCCCATTATAGTCTATGGGAAAAAATGCTCATTTCAGGGGAAACCTTAATTCGACTAAAGGAGAGTCACCAAGTCAACGTGTCGCAGGAGGGGAGTGTTTAGGAGGAGTGAAGTGCAATTGAGGAGTGTTGAGAAGGAGCGCTGTGCAGTTAAAGTGCACGGACCCCATAGACTATGGGCTGGTTCACATTTGATCAAATTCGATCAAATTATACTTACCAAGTCCACAAGTGAGGGTCGGGCTGGATCCTCCGAGAAGTCTTCTCCGTGCAGCATCCCCGCGGCATCTTCCGGCTCTGAATTCACTCTGCCAGGCATCGGGCCTGGGCAGACCCGACTGCGCATGCCTGCACTACATTTTCTTGTAGTGCGGGCATGCGCAGTCGGCTCTGCCCAGGCCCGATGCCTGGCAGAGTGAATTCACAGCCGGAAGATACCGCGGGGATGCTGCACGGAGAAGACTTCTCGGAGGATCCAGCCCGACCCTCACTTGTGGACTTGGTAAGTATAATTTGATCGAATGTTGCCTACCCCTGAAACTAGCATTTTCCCCCCATAGACTATAATAGGATTCAATATTCGATTCGAGTAGTCGAATATTGAGGGGCTACTCAAAGCGAATATTGAATATCAAACATTTTACTGTTCGCTCATCTCTAATCATTATCTATCTCCTATCTATCTATCTATCTATCTATCTATCTATCTATCTATCTATCTCCTATCTATCTATCTATCTATCTATCTATCATTCTATCTATCTATCATCTATCTATCTATCTATCTATCTATCTATCTATCTATCTATCAAAAAACAAAGATTTGTTACACCCCTAGCAAACTAACCATTTCATTACTCATAGAACCTTTATAATAGCAAGTAAATGGGTTTATGCTATGAAGAGTATTTATCCCATCCTATTGTCCTGTGCAGGAGATTCAGGCTATTTTTACCCCTTATTACCATTGTTGGGAACAGCAGTCTGAAAGTCATGGTGGCTACTGCCAGTATCAAACCAAAATCCACTGGTGTGAGCCTACTGACGAAAAAGGACATCAGGACCTAACATACCCATTGCATTCATTCCTGGCATCATATTGTAAGTGATCGTCCCACTACAACACAGAGGGGGCCAACCTGCAGTTTTGTAGGCAGTTACTATACAACACCCCCTGTATTGCACATGCATGTGTTTAAAGCAAAGGCAAAGAAGATAACAATATTCGAGTATGCGGATTATTATTTCACTTTCTCTTTTTACCTTAAAAATTCTCTGATACATCAGTGCACATAAATAATACTCTGTCTTGAACATAAAACTCGGCAGATTTATGTCTGATAAACTTTTATTTTCTGCATAGTATTTCTTAAACTAGAGGTGATAGTGCAAGTAAAAAATAGACCTCTGAGAAAAAAATAAGCACTTTGTCAGCAATATAGGAGAGATTTTATATACAAAGAAGTGATTATAATTCAGGGCTGCTTCACCTACTTGTCAGAAATATTGAACAACATTTCATTTTAGTATATGATTTCCCGTATAATTGGCTTAGTTAAAAGTAGCTCATTTAAAAAGTGATTGTCAGCTGCAATAATTGAAAATTAAGTGGTAATATTGTAACACTTGCTGCTAATAACATTCTTCAGCCACGGTGAGGCCTCTTGATAACTAGTGTATGCACGTTACATATTCATAACTAAGGCAGCTGAAGGACCAAATATACCTGTATATTACTCATGACTAGAGATGAGCGAGTAGTATTCGATCAAGTAGGTATTCGATCGAAGACTACGGTATTCGAAATACTCACTATTTAAATGGAAAAATTCGATGCAGAACCAGCGTTGATTGGACCGAATGCTATACAGTCGGCCAATCAACGCTGATTCTTCTCCTACCTTTAGAAGTCTTCTCCTCGCTGCGTCCCTGCGGTGTCTTCCGGCTCTGAATTCACTCTGCTAGGCATCGGGCCTGGGCAGAGCTGACTGCGTATGCCCGCGCTACAAGTAAATGTCCACTTTGACTGTAAGCGGCCATTTTCTTGTAGAGCGGGCATGCGCAGTCGTCTATGCCCAGGCCCGATGCCTAGCAGAGTGAATTCATTGCCTGATGACGACGCGGGGACGCTGCGTGGAGACTTCTCGGAGAATCCAGCCCGACCCTCATTCGTGGAATTCAGTTTCAGTTTGATCGAATGTTGCCTACCCGTGAAACGAGCATTTTCCCCCCATAGAGTATAATAGGGTTCGATATTCGATTCGAGTAGTCGAATATTGAGGGGCTACTCGAAATGAATATTGAATATCGAGTGTTTAACTACTTGCTCAGCTCTACTCATGACCATTACTGTCTATCAGCCATGGACACTAATGATAGGAGTTTATTATGGGGGACAACCATATGCAGCTCAATCTTTGAGTCTCACTCCATGAACGGCTAGGCCTCACCCCTACCACAGTTAAATCTTCTAACACCCCTGGTAACCATTCACAGGAAGTGTTTGCTGAAATATTACCTCTTTTGTTGTAAGCTGGAGATTTTGCCGCAGTTGTCGGAGTATGTGACTGTACACATTGGGCACCTTCACATGACTTTAGATAAGATGGATTTGGGGCAACATGGTGGCTCAGTGGTTAACACTGCAGCTTTGCTGTGCTTGGGTCCTGGTTTCGAATCCCACCAGGCAAAACATCTGCAAGGAGTTTGTATGTTCTCCCCGTGTTTGCGTGGATTTCCTCCCTTTCTACAAAGACATATTGATAGGAAAAAACATTGTACATTGTGATCCCTATATGGGGCTCACAATCTACATAACAAAAAAATAAATAAAATGGATTTTCTTGTCTGGTGTCCTGGCGATTCACTGAAATAAAAAAAATATGGCAACTTTTGCAACTTTTACTGACTGTGGGGAACCATTTCGGCATTCTTATGACTGCATGAAAACATATCCTTCCTTACCTTTCTTCATTTTTTCTTAACATATCCTGAGATGTTTGAGACAAGGCAACCAGCTTTCAAAACAAAAAATAAAGAAACATGATTTTGTGTTACTCTATTGGGAGATTTTTATATTGTGTGTGTCTACAAGTGACTGCCTAAGTTTTCAGATGTGAATTGTATTCTATTAAGGATTTGGTAGCATGTCACAATAATGTATTCTATTTGTATCATAAAAGATTGGAGTTCTTAAAGTGAGTCTGTCAGCTCAACGTTGCATACAAAGATAAACCCAGGACCTTGTAGGGCTTGAGATAAGGTTTTCCATGCTGCCCGTTTTATTGCACGCCACTTCTCTGTCGCTGAGAAATTCTGACTTTTGTAAATCTGTGAATGAAGTGAAAAGAGTTTTAGCGGCATGTCATCTGCAGTTTGGACATTCCCTCCAAGATCCTCCCACCAGAAGATGAAGGTCCACCCACTGTCCTTGCTTATGTTTCCAAAAGTCTTTAGCGAGTGCAGTACACACTACTGAGATTGCCAGATGACATCACAGTGCACCTGGAACATGCTATTAGTACAAGCGGCGATGTGATGTCATCAGGTATGAGCAGCAGCGTGTACTGTGCTTGCCCAAGTCTTTCAGAAAGATGAGTGAGGACAAAGGGCCGTTGTTCATCCAAAGTTTTCAGCAAGCACAGTACAAGACAGTTTGGAAAACGTTTTCTCAAGTCCTACAAGGTACTGTGCTTTACTTTATACAATTTTGAGCTGACATACTCACTTTAACAAAATTTACAGAAGCACAAGGCCAAATGGCAAACATTGTTCCATTTTCTTTCATTTCCAATGATAATCTGATATCACTAATTATTATTACAGTATGTCCAATGTGTGGAGGGAGACTGTAAGGGCAGATGTACAAAGCCTAATGCAAGATGATTGGAGCCCCTACAGTGACATAGAGAAAGGGGGGCTTGGGTGGGAAAATAATAGCCTGTATCTGCATATAAATGCTATCTCAGCCAGCATAAGAGTATATATATATATATATATATATATATATATATATATATATATATATATATATATATATATATATATATATATATATATATAACCCTGTGTAGTCTTTGTTCTGTAGTTATTCTCCACAGACTGGAACATAGTTATAGTGGAAGCAGGGGTAGTAATTGCTACCGGGCCCTGGTACATTAGAAGACACTATAATTATAGATGGCACATTATAGATTTTGCTTCAGGCCCCATTGCACATCTGTGCCTCTATTGCCAAGGTTTTTGGCAATATGCAAATTAGTTCTTTGGAGCACTGAGAACTTTGCTGCCTACCTCCTTTGTACAAATGGTGACACCAAAGTGCTAATTTACATATTGACCAAGAATAAATATCTTAACAACAGAAGCCATGATTCAAAGGGCAAAACAATTTGATTCAGTAGACTCTAATCTATATTTCTGCATGGTTGGGTTGGTGTACCCAGTTTGGTATTTGGACACTTAGACTGGCTGAGATGCAATTGCGGTTTGTTACATCTGCTTGTGTTTGATACGTATGACATATATCCTGTCACTATCTGTATATCATTGTTTTTGGTTCTCCAATTTATGAGCAAATAAGCGGTATCTATTACCGTTGAGCACTTTTGCTTCTTCCCATATGACCAGGTCCGTTGTGTGCTATACAGGCAAGCAATGGCTTTTGTATTTCATTTAGTCTTTGCCTGGAATAGTCATAGATATTTCCTAATAATTTACTGAATAGTTCCTAGAACAGTAATTTCTGGTAATTATTGTGGATCTAATGAAAGATTCAAGTCAAGTATAGCATGCGTAAATATCTCTGGCAATTATATAACTAATGGGGACAAAGGCTAAATGTTAAATTCGGAGGTGAATTACATGGAGGAGGTGAGATTCTCTTTGGCAGTGATACTTAATTGGTAGAAGAGAGCCTTGTGTATTTATGTATTAGTAACATTGTGGCGACTCAGTAATTCAGAAGGATATATCTAGTCTGAACTTGTGTCTTCAAATCATTTTGTCCCTTATTAAGCTTTAATCTTCAGAACATATGTGAACTGGCAGAACATGAAATACAGTAGCCCCAATGGGTTTCCAATGGTTGAAAGCTTTATTGTATAGAAAATAATATTTTATGGAATGGAATGGTCAAAGATGAAGGGGTTCAAATCTTGTTAGATGACCCCCTAACCATCATGTCTAATTTTTTGAGCTGGTCTCCTCAGTGG
The DNA here is from genome assembly GCF_031893055.1 of Leptodactylus fuscus. NCBI lineage: Eukaryota > Metazoa > Chordata > Amphibia > Anura > Leptodactylidae > Leptodactylus > Leptodactylus fuscus. Next base: position 55,068,914 of record NC_134266.1, read on the forward strand.
GATAGAAGGAACTTCTGGGTTCCTTGAGTTCCAGGCCATGAATGTAACTACTACCTCTATACCTATTAAATCCCTAGTCAAAGGGCTCCCACCTTGTGACAGCAATGACACATGCTTGTAATATTAGTAAGTAAGGCTTGAAAAGTACAGCCTAGCATGAAACGTCTTTTGCCTGGCCTGTTTTGTGCATCTACTCACTCCCATGTTCGTTGTCAACGTTTTTATGGACAAATGGAATAAAAATTCAGTTTTAGGATACCACACTTTGGTGAGTGCCCCCTATTTTCCTTCTCTTTTTTTTCCTATGATAGTCATTGTACTTTTGATATTCGGGGCGTGTGCACCACCTAACAGAGCTATCAAAAAATTGTCTCCTGGTCTAGAAGTAGAATTCTAAAAAAATGTGTCAGGATTTCGACCTCATTTTCAGCAACCCTCTCGGGAAAAAAAAAAAAAAAAAGATCCTCTGTACCACATTTCTGGTGCAAAGTGATTTTGCATTTTCTGAACCTTATTAGTAAATCTGCCCTATTGTATATACTATGGTATAGTTTATGGTAAACCATAAACCATTACTGTTACTGTTTCTACTACTGACTTACATATACGTAAATGTTAAATACAGTAACTGGCTAGAAATGAACTACTAGAACTGTTACTGTTTCTAGGACACTCTACAAATGTCAAATAGATCTGACTATACTATAGGTGCCATGTTTAAAAAAAAAAAAATTGTAAAAGTTGACACATAGAATGTATAGAGAATATTCACTGATGTGTTTCTGTTGGCAAAGAAATTCCCTTTATACAATATCTTAGGCTCTCAGTGCTAAGGTTTGGGTTGAGTCAAGTTTTTATAACCAAAGGTTCACCACAAGCTCGACAAAAAATGTTTAATTAATGAATATAAATTATGAGCAGTTTAACCCCTAGTGGGAGGAAAAGGACACATAAATATTGAGTCGGAGTTCCCATATTGATAGGGTTAGAAAAAATGTTTATGATCTGTGGAGGTCTGACTTCTCACCACCAATCCTGAGAACAGGAGTTCGGTTCCACTGTCCTCATGAAGCCACAAGCTGAGCATGCATCCGACCGCAACACTTGTTTCTATGGGAGCTCCAGAGATAGTTGAGTATAGCTGTTGGATATCGCCTGCATTTCCATAGAGAAATAATGGAGTGGCACGCTCAGGCTGTTATTCCATTACAGCCTTTCATACCAGGATGGGTGTACTGGACTCCCCGTTCTCGGGATGGTGGGGTCTGAATAGTTAGACCTCCATAATCATAACGTTATCTCCTACCCTTTCAATGAAAATAACTTTTAAAGATGGCATGACCTCTTTAAGATATTTATTAAAAGGGTTTGATACAAAATTCAGTTTTGTTCCCTTACCCCAGCTCTTTGTTTTTGTGATCTCTCTTTCTTGTTTGTATATGTACATAAGGATTAGAGATGAGCGAACACTAAAATGTTCGGGGTTTGAAATACGATTCAAACAGCCGCACACTGTTCGACTGTTCGAACGGGTTTCGAACCCCATTATAGTCTATGAGGGGAAATGCTCGTTTCAGGGGTAGGCAACATTCGATCAAATTCTACTTACTAAGTCCATGAGTGAGGGTCGGGCTGGATTCTTCTCCCTGCAGAGCGTCCCCGCATCCTCTTCCGGCTTTGAATTCACTATGCTAGGCATCAGGCCTGGGCAGAGCCGACTGTGCATGCCCGCACTACAAGCGGACATGCGCAGTCGGCTCTGCCCAGGCCCGATGCCTGGCAGAGTGAATTCAGAGCTGGAAGAGGACGCGGGGAAGCTGCGCAGGGAGAAGACTTCTAAAGGTAGGAGAAGAACCAGCGTTGATTGGCTGACTGTATAGCATTCTGCCAATCAACGCTGGTTCTGCATCGAATCTTAACTTTATTTGCATTTTATGGCAACACGACCCCATTTAATAAATCCCTAAAACCCCTTTATATTACTGATGCTACTGATCAGTGTCTACTCGAGATGTGCTTTATCTATAGCGATGAGCAGAATCACAGTCTGGTGCACATTACTTGTATAATTAATTGATAACCCTAATAACTAGTCATTTTGATAATAAGGCTCCTAAATGGATTTTTGGCATTTGTTCTACAGGTATAGTGTTATCATGGATCTGCTAATCAACATTAGTCTAAAAACAGCTGCTCTCAGAATAATTAAAGGGAATACCGAAAGCCATTCATCTGAATGTATCTACCATGTAAATGTGTTAAAGGCAATTAAGAAAATTGTAATGATTGTGGGGAATAGTTGAAACAATTCTAATGTACAAAATCTCGTATAAATAGATCGCTTGTTATACTAAGCATCTGGATTGAAGTAGGAGCAATAATAATTTTTACATGGTACATTATTTTCAGTATTTTATAGGACAGCAATGACAATCCAATAACAACACATTCCAATGGCTTATCATAATGAGAATCACTTCATTCAAGTAATTTCCTGATGTATAGGTCAGAGCAAGCGATGGGGCCCCTTTAACTAGGTAATTAAAGGGAACGTGCCATATGGTATATGCAGTCTGACTTGTAGTAAAATTTGTCATGATTTTGCTTATTGTATGCTTGGGTATAGTAGTAGTCCAGTCATGGTAGGGGTCCTATCAATGTCTATAAGCAATCTGTCCATGCCCAGTCATACGTGGAGGGTGTAAATCACTGATAGAACCCAGGGGTGTAAGTAAAGGCTCACAAGACCCTATGTAAAAACTTAGCTTGGCCCTCCCTACACAGTTCACCTTTCTACTTCAGAATTTACTATATATTTCCCTTTCCTTCCCTATCTGTGCCTTGAGACCCACGAAGACCTATTCACTACATGTACAGTATGCACAACCCCTGTATGTGTGTCCCACAGTAACTATGCCCGGTTTTGAGTTACAGCTTTCCTCCACAGAATCCATCCTTCACTCTATGCTGATTTCTAAATTCTACCTTTTGGAATTTAATGGTACATTATCTCCTTTCTGACAGTGAAAGGCTGTGTATCATTAGTCTTCTAATATGTCTCTACAGTGCACCTAGGAGCAGGGGTAATGCATGTTCATGCTGAAACTGTCAGCCATCAATGGAAAGGAGATCAAAGATGTTTAATTTTCCTTACTGCGTTGGGTGAGATCTGTGCCCCCCGGCTTCTGGGCCTAGTCATAGTCCCAGCCAAAGTGACCTCTATAAGTAGGAAACTGTGTGACTGTAAATCGCTGTAACTAAACATGACTGTAAATGACTATATCTAGGCATCAAATAACCAAAAACATAAAAAAACGGATTATACATTACACAGAATCTTATCCCTTTTTCATGGTTACAAGGTCATTTTAAGAGTCCAGTCTTAATCAGTGATATCTCTAAATTGGAATTCATATGGATTATAGGAAACTAGTGCTTGGAGATGATACATGAACTGCTATGGAGAGTGTTGTGGGCATGCTTTATGACCTGTACTGAGAGGTAGAGAGTTGTGATCATCACCTATTGTAAATGGTGGCTATTACATTACCTACTGTATATATGAGTAGACTGAAAAGTGATCTCTACAAAACAGAACTGTCCAAGTACAGTATGTTCAGACGTTTACACCAAACTGCAGAATGTCAGTGTTACTTTTATTTTTGATAGTGACATGAAAATTAGAAAAAACACTAAAATATGCCTAACAATAAATCCTCAGTTAGGCTATAGTTCATTTACTGAAGATTAGAGATGAGTGAGTAGTATTTGATCGAGTAGGTATTCGATCGAATACTACGATATTCAAAATACTCATACTTGATCGAGTACCACTCGCTATTTGAATGGAAAAGTTTGATGCAGAACCAGCATTGATTGGCCGAATGCTATACAGTCGGCCAATCAACGCTGGTTCTTCTCCTACTTTTAGAAGTCTTCTCCGTGCAGCTTCCCCGTGGTGTCTTCCGGCTCTGAATTCACTCTGCCAGGCATCGGGCCTGGGCAGAGACGATTGCGCATGCCCGCTTGTAGTGCGGACATGCGCAGTCGGCAGAAGACTTCTCGGAGGATCCAGCCCGACCCTCACTCATGGACTTGGTAAGTGTAATTTATTCGAATGTTGCCTACCCCTGAAACAAGCATTTTCCCCCCATAGACTATAATAGGATTCGATATTCCATTCGAGTAGTCGAATATTGAGGGGCTACTCGAAACGAATATCAAATCTCAAACATTTTACTGTTCGCTCATCTCTACTGAAGATCCATTTCTTTTATATGATTAGAATCCGTCTGCCTGCTGTTACTACTAGGTGGAGTTTTCTATACAAAGGATTGTGGACCCTACATCAATGCTATAAAATATGGGAATAAATAAATTGTGCATAATTTTGGACCTATTTAGATAACAAAAAAATAATGCTTTCCCGTTGCAGCATAACATAGTTTTTTTTTCTGTGCCGCAATTTCTTAATGTTACTTTTTCTTCAGTCTAAGCTAAACTCATTCGAAAGATCGATGCCAATGTTTTTATATAATATATGTAAAATAATGTGGAACATTTAATGGTATATTGATCTACAACTAGTCTATACACATATACGGTGGAAGTGTCCCAAAACAACTATAATCATCATTGCTTCCGGAGAGTGAAAAATGACTTTCGGAGTAAATTACTATAATATGTATGTTTCACCTTCACTTCTGTTTAAGATTATGTTGATTTAATAGTTAATAGAAGGGATTTCATGTATATGATTATTATTTATATATGCGTGATATATGACACACATTATTTTCTATACCCTCAGTGGTGTGAATGCATAAAAAATGCATTAGACTGTGCTCTCACCTACTGACAGTGGAAGACTACATTACATGGGCAGTATATAATATTCTCCAATAAAATCCGTTTATTGACTAGATGTTTTCTAGCTAGTTACAAATATAGCAAAATTTAACATTACAAGTAATGCAATAAGTTTGGCACAGAGTGTTAACATAGCTATTTCAATAGATTTTGAAGACTTTTGTTGTCATCTGTGACAACGTATCAGTAGACAGAATGTTATTAGCGTAATGTAAAATATGTTTATGTAATATATAGTCAAAATCAAAGAATTTGTAATTTGTCATACAACTCAGCAACCTGAAAAAAATTCTATATTTAGATATAGTGGACTCTAAAGTTAACTCTTTTGCACACTGTAGATATATATATATATATATATATATATATATATATATATATATATATATATATCATTATTTCCTCCCCATCAACAGAATTACAAGGTTTCATTTCACTACCCCTAGTTTGTTTAGTGTGCGGAATACAATATGTAGCACTGAAGGCGGCATAGACACAAATGACAATGATGTCTTTCTTTACTTGTAACTGGTTGGGTGTAATTCAGCTAGTACTGGATACTGGAGATCAAGCTATGGTATCCTGCTGGGTAAGAAATGGAGGAGGTTGCTGCACTCACTGGATATAGAGTTATTCACATTTATGTATGAAGAACAGTCAGATGTGAAGTACAGTACATGTATAAGAAGATATAGAAATGGCAAAAAAACCCATAATATTATGTCAGATTATGTTCCTGTTATTGTATGCCGAAAATGTAATCAATACACTCCCCATATGAGGCAATTGTATGTATATATATAGATAGTTGGGGGAGTCTTCTATACTGGGCAAATTATTAGGACATAACTTGTCGATCAGTTTGGATCAGACCATTTTGGTTCCCAGTAGATCAGGAGAATGGAAGACCTCTTCTGCCGTTCTGAACGTAACAGTGGTCATGGGGTGGTCAGGCAGAATGGACAACCCTTCTTTCATTTCAATGGTAGTGATGGAGCCAAGAGCTGTTCCACCAATGGCACTACAAATAAAATGTATGGAGTGGTGTGTGGCTGTCCAACAACCAAACAAATTCCCTACCCCCCTGATAGATGGGATCTGAGTAGTCTAGCACCCACAGATATTTAAGAGGATAACGTAAAACTTATAACTTAATCTGTTTAGGGCAAGTTTGACAAAAAACCTCCACTCGAGTCTTGCACCACATTCTTATGTGTTTACATTTTTTTTTTTGCACCTCACTTGACAAAGGTACATAGAATAAGATGTGCCAATGTGTGCCAAGTCTGGGATAATTAAATGGAAACTAAGATGAAGATGTATGACATTTATTATCCAAAATTAGCTTTTTTGATTAAAATTGCACATTTCAGGCCATCTAGTCCAGTTTTTTCAAAAATATTAGAAAGGATCATTTCATAGTTACTAGAGATGAGCGAACAGTAACATGTCCGAGGTTCGATATTCGTTTCGAGTAGCCCCTCAATATTCGACTACTCGAATCGAATATCGAACCCTATTATAGTCTATGGGGGGAAAATGCTCGTTTCAGGGGTAAGCAACGTTCGATCAAATTATACTTACCAAGTCTACGAGTGAGGGTTGGGCTGGATCCTCCATGCAGTCTTCTGCTTGCAGTGTCCCCACGGCGTCTTCCGGCTCTTCATTCACTCTGCCAGGCATCGGGATTGGGCAGAGCCAACTGTGCATGCCCACACTACAAGTGGACATGTGCAGTCGGCTCTGCCCAGGCCCGATGACTGGTAGAGTGAAGGAAGAGCCGGAAGACGCCACGGGGAAGCTGCACGGAGAAGACTTCTAAAGGTAGGAGAAGAACCAGCGTTGATTGGCCGACTGTATAGCATTCGGCCAATCAATGCTGGTTCTGCATCAAACTTTTACATTCGAACAGCGAGTGGTACTCAATCGAGTACGAGGATTTTGAATACCATAGTATTCGATCGAATACCTACTTGATCGAGTACTACTCACTCATCTCTAATAGTTACATAGTTACATACTAGATAAGGTTGGATGAAGACATCAGTCCATCAAGTCCAATCTATAACCCTACAATCCCCTACAGTGTTGATCCAGAGGAAGGCAAAAAAAAAAAAACATGTAGTTCACGCCAATTGCCCCATTTCAGGGGGATAAAATTCCTTCCCGACTCCAAATCTGGCAGTCAGTATAAAACCCTGTCCTTAAAATCTAGTGTCCATAACCCATAATATTGTTCTCTTCAAGAAAGTCATCCAGGCCCTCTTTGAACTTGTTCAATCAATCCACCATCACCACTTCCCGGGGCAGAGAGTCCCATAGCCTCTCTGTACTTACTATAAAGAATCCCCTTCTATGTTGCTGGTGAAACTTTCTCTCTCCAGGCGTAGAAAGATCATTAAATATTAGAAAAATCTTAATATTAGAAGGATCATTAAATATTCCTTGTTTTTCCCTAATTTACAGTGAAGAACAGTAGATTAGGTCATTAGGTCACTGTAGTATATGGAGCTTTGTCACCTTACAACTTCTGGTGTTAGTACCATACTGTCTGTCATAGAGTCATACAGAGCATTGTGATATTATTATATACAATATTCTAACACATCCCATTACATTTCTAGATACACAAAAAAGAATTGCAAGAGAAATGTGTTATTGGTATCAAAATGCTCACGTTGCTCAGGGTCCTTGAAATGAATGATTCTGTAAAAAATGTTTTCCACCTGCTAAGAATGAAAGATGAGTATTGTAAAACATCATTCGCCTGCTATGTTCCACTTATGTTATGTTTCACTTGTTGAATATGTATGCGGGTAACTTGGGTCAGCTTTAATGCAAGACTGAATTCAAAAGCACTCTCAAAGTAGAAGCAAAAAGCATCTATGATGAATGTATCTATACAAAATTATTAGGGGATCTGTCAGGTTAATATGTCGCCTTAAGTAAGAGCAGCAGCTTGTAGTTTCAGGTCTATTCTCTCACTGTATCTAAGAAAACAAAAAAGGTTGTGCCTAGGAGTGCTAAAGGAATACCCAGAGTATATGGTGTATGAGTGTGGTGTGTATAATATGTAATATATATATATATATATATATATATATATATATATATATATATATATATATATATATATATAAGCTTTGCCTATGAGGACAATGTTCATGTTAGTCTAACTAAGGTCAAACCTTGGCAAGAGGAACTGTATGTAACTCGTAGAATTGACTCCCCTGATGCAGTGAAATTGTGGGATTTGTCTAAGGTTATGAATTTCTGTATCGCCCACTAGTGCTAGTAATATTATGGGGCTCGTACATTTCTGGCCATGGGCATAGAGTTGGTAGGATGGGGTTGGGTCAATCATGGGGCTACCAGAAAGAAATGCATGGACTGCAGAAGGTGGAAGCCGTGAGAGACTCAAGAAGTAGATGCTGAGTCCCACTAGGTAGTGTAAATGATGAGATGTACATATTTAATACATAGAAGGTCATACATTATCTTTCTGTATCAACTCAGTTAGGTAATGCTTTAAAGGGTTAAAGTGATAAGCAATTGTTTATTTTACGCAGAACAAAATGATGTTAAACTTGGCCATCTCTATATCTCCCAAGGTATATGCATGTGTCCACTAATTTCCAGTTCGGTTAAGAACTAAATTTGTCTTGAAGGTCCTTGTAGGGGGGAAGAGTAGGGTGACGATCAGACTCCCATTCCCATTGGAATGCATGTAAAGAGAGAATAATAGTGAATAATGTTCCCTTTATAAACTTCATGGCAGTATGTACAAAACGTAAATGATCCATTTTATTATTTTTTTATAATGTAGATTGTGAGCCCCACATAGGGCTCACAATGTACATTTTTTTTCCCTATCAGTATGTCTATTTTTTTGGAATATGGGATGGAAATCCATGCAAACACAGGAGGAACATACAAACTCCTTGCAGATGGTTTTTTGGCCTTGGTGGGATTTGAACACCAGGACTCCAGCACTGCAAGGCTGCAGTGCTAACTACTGAGCCACCATGTGGCCCGTTAAATGATCCATTTTAGGCCCAAAAACCATGCAGAACATACAATATTTTTTAATGTAAGTTGAGTCCAGCACAGTTCACCACCATGAATACTGTACCCGTCTTAGTACGCAAGGCATTTTTAGCTCCATCGTAGCATGAATAGTTTAGGATCAGTGATCCTTTAAAGCTTCTATAACTAAATATCACAATAAAAAGACGGCCATTCCGAAATGACCACAATATACTAGCAGCTTTAACATTTCTCTATTTGTCAGCTTCCATTCTGGCAAAAACAAGAGTCTTAATTAAACCGCGCTCCACATTATATGAATGGCCGAGCTCTCAATAATAGCAGACATTTATGAAGCAGTGCATAAAATTTTAATTGATCAATCAACAAAACCTGTACATTGGGATGAAGCAATACCGGTCCTGTCACTGCAGTGTAATGCTGATTGTACAATACGCAGAGAAAAGTACCATAAAGTTTTTTGGCCAGATGATAACGTAAAAAGCAGAAGTGAGTGATGCATGCAAATGAGCATTGCAGATATTACACTGCAACTTTGCAGACCGAAGTAATAAGTGGCTATAATGCATTGACAGCCTCTATAAATCACACATCGCTAACAACTGTTGCGTGATTTAGAGTCACACTGTATTGCTTCAAGTTTTATATTTTTTCTCTTCGTTTCCCTTCTTTGAAGTCAGTTACCAGGTCAGTTTCCTTTATAATATTGCATCTTGATATTTGTCTGCATATATTTTCTTAAAGAGGACCTTTCACCACTTTTGGGCACATGCAGTGTTATATACTGCCGGAAAGCTGACAGTGCGCTGAGTTCAGCGCACTGTCGGCTTTCCCGATCCGTGCCCGGTGTAAAGAGCTTACAGTGCCGGTACCGTAGTGCTCTATGGTCAGAAGGGCGTTTCTGACCATTAGCCAGGAACGTCCTTCTGCCTCGCGGTGCCTATCGCGCTGTGCTGTGGAGCGGGGAGGAACGCCCCCTCCCTCTCCTGATAATGCTCGTCTATGGACGAGCTGTGTGAGCAGAGGGAGGGGGCGTTCCTCCCGGCTCCACAGTACAGCGCAATAGGCGCCGCGAGGCAGAAGGACGTTCCTGGCTAATGGTCAGAAACGCCCTTCTGACCATAGAGCACTACGGTACCGGCACCGTAAGCTCTTTACACCGGGCACGGATCGGGAAAGCCGACAGTGCGCTGAACTCAGCGCACTGTCAGCTTTCCGGCAGTATATAACACTGCATGTGCCCAAAAGTGGTGAAAGGTCCTCTTTAAGATAGGCCGTCAATGTAAATATCAGAAAAAAACCCCGTAATATTAAAAGTCTCCTAATAAAAGGTTGCAGGAAACATTAGAAGAACTGATGGTAAATCCCTGAATGGGACTTTACCAAACTAGCAAGAATTGTAATAATCCTAGTGATCAGATCTTTTTTTTTCTTAAAGGGATATTATCCTTAGAAGCCCTTTTTTAACTAAGTACGTGTCGGAATAGCCTTAACGGCCCCGTTCCTCCCGGTGTAAGCGCTCGGCTCATTCCGAGCCGTACACGCGAGGGCTTCCCATTCACTTCAATGGGAGCGCTCGTAAAGCCGGCTTTACGCGCGCTCCCATTGAAGTGAATGGGAAGTGTTTAGAGGCGCTAGCGTGTACGGCTCGGAATGAGCCAAGCACTTACGCCGTATGAAGGGGTCCTTAGAAAGGCTATTCTTCTCTTACCTTTATTATTCTGATCTGCGCCGCCGTTCGTGAGAAATATTTTCTTTCTTCCATATGTTAATGAGTTTTCAAACAGCACTGGGGGCATTCCCCTGGGCTGTCCATATTCTTTCTCCGCCTCTTCTTCCGTGTCACATCTTCATCCAAAAGCGCCAACTGCGCATGTCCCTCAGCCATTTTCTTGTTGCCTCTCCCATTTGTCCACAAGAAAGTGCCCAACGGACATGCGCTTTTGGATGAGGATGCAACAGTGATGAGGAAGAAGAGGTGGAGTAGAAGATGGAGGCATCACTGGAGAGTTTTCAGACAGCAGGCCCCTTTACTATCTGAAAACTCATTTACATAAGGAAGAAAGATGATATTTCTCAGGAACGGCGGCGCGGATCAGAATAATAAAGGCAAGAGAAGAATGGTCTTTCTTAAGGCTATTCCTCCACGTACTTACCCTGTTTCCCCAAAAATAAGACAGTGTCTTATATTAAATTCTCTTTCAAAATATATGACCTGTCTTATTTCGGAGGATGTCTTATGCAGCGGCTGGAGCATCGGCTTCCTTAGCGGAGCTCCGGCATGACTGCCAGTTGTAGGTGGTCCAGGAGGTGAAGGGGGGATGTCTTATTTTCGGGGAAACAGGGTAGTTAAAAAACAGATTCTAACGATAGAACCCCTTCAACATACATAAGCCTATATTATGCAGTAATAAAATGAGTTTAATGTAAATTATAATATTTTATATCACAGTTCTATCAATACATGGGATTTTGTGATATTTGTAAAGCTACAGCTTGCTTTTCCTTGGTACTACTGTTTATTCTTCCACCTTGCCATAGCTATTCTGAACTCTGAACAATGTTGTCCACAGTAAATAGTAGAGCACAAAAACTTTTTTTTTAAGTGCCTTTTACAGAACCTACAAATAAGTTAACAGCCATTGATTTTCTCCTCTTACTCCATTACAGAGGGTTGAAGGAGTCATTCTCTTTACAGAGCTTGGTCCAGCGCCAAATAGATACGAAAAAAGAAGAGTTTATGCTCATGAGCAGATTTATCTCTGGAGTCACCTATGTCATTTTTAAAGCCATTTTAATGTTTATCATCTATTCTAGAAATAAAAGGCCTAACGTAATAAGAGCTGAATGATGTCAGGCCAGCGGCGGTATTGAGTAAAGACTGACAATATTGACTTTGCTAGCATATATTTCTCTTTAAGGGGACATTAATCCTTAAAAGTAGCCAGGTTCAATACATCATGGTTTTATGTTGTCTTGATCAGATTTAGTGAAATGTTCCAGGTAGATTTGCTTTAGAAGGTCCGGCCGTAGCCACAAAACCAACATTAGCTTATTCACTCTTGTCTCTTACTTTTAATATAATTGCGGTTAGAGTCCGACCGGTTCATATGGATGGCGATCATATTGCTTGTAGTAAAGAGTAAAGGTAAATGCAATGGATTACAATGTGGTTGGCTTTATATTTTTGATCCACTGGTTAAAGGGTTTGTACTGGATCATAAACTGGAAGGCATAATAATTTAATAAATATGGCTCGTACTTGTCTTTGATGCTGCGCCTATTATATCTTCACTTTCTGCCTATAGCTTAGACTATGCAGAGTGACTTCAATGGTAACACCACCTTGATGGGACTGCTGCAGCCAAACATTGCTCTCAGCTGGACAATCCCTTTAAGCTTAGGAGATTTGAGGCATCAGGATGAAATCTACCTTTTACAAATATAGCAAAGTCAACCATGACTTTCTGCAACATGATAACTTGCTACAATGTAATCTCTTGACAATAAACTTTGCTGTTATGTTATAGTCTGCCACATGTATAGATGTGGATTTCTCTATTTAGAAATGTCTACTGCTTCTTTGGGTACTTTTATCGTCCCAAAGAGGTTAATGCAACAACTATTAACTCCCCCATACACATACACTTAATTGAGGTCACAAATTAAAGGGATTCTACCATTAAAAAACTATTTTTTCTAGGTAACACATCGGAATAGCCTTTCTAAAGGCTATTCGTCTCCTACCTTTGGAAGTGATCTCCGCCGCGCCGTTCGTTCGAAATACCGGTTTGTACCGGTATGCTAATTAGTTCTCTTGCAGCGATGGGGGCGTCCCCCAGCGCAGGAGATGCGATGGGGGCGTCCCCATTGCTGCTCAAAAACCGACTGCAGCGCCGCCTCTATGTTCTTCTGTATCCTCCCCGTCTTTCTTTGGCTTGATGTCGGACGCCTGCGCAGTACGCTCTGTTCGGCGAAGACTTTGAGGAACATACTGCCGAACAGGAAAGTTACTGCAGTTACTGTTACTACAGAGCGTACTGCGCAGGCGTCCGACGTAAAGTTGAAGAAGGAAGGGGAGGATACAGAAGAACATAGAGGCGGTTCTGCAGTCAGTTTCTAAAGGCTATTCCGACGTGTTACTTAGAAAAAATAGTTTTTTAATTGTAGAATCCCTTTAAAGATCTTCAGGTGTCTGACACCTGGGCCCCCCAACTGATTAGATGTCTGAAGAGGCTGCAGCATTTGTGAGAGTGCTGTAGCCTGTTCAATACTTACCAAGCACAGAGCCATACATTTTTGTAGCAAATGTGCTTGCTATGAGACTGAGCCATAATCAGGCCATGTGAGTGATATACGTTACGTCACGTGGCCTGTGAAGAAAAAATGGAACTCAAGGATCTCCTCTGCTAATTCAGGGGGGTTCTGGGTGTTAATAACACCTTAAGGATAGTTCATCCGTAAGAAAATCCTTTGTGCAACTTACACACATATTTCTAAAATATTTCTGAATATTTATCAGGGGTGAATTTTTTGTGCAAGGCTTTTTACACTGCATGTTATTTGTCAAGCCATGCACAGCCTCAACGCGTTCCATTCTGCAGAGCATATATAGTATCACACAAATATTGGAAAAAATACTTAGTGTGCACAATCCTCATCTCAGTAAATAATTATATTAATAAGAAGAAAGTATTTTTGATGGTATTAGAGAATAAGATATAAAAATTGTTGCTGAGGCTTCCGAATTGGAATATTACATTAGTCATAGCACTAATGAGCTTCAGTTTTATTAATAATCCTGAAATAATTATAACTATTTTAGGGAATGAGTGAATCATAGGTTATCTCTTCGAGTAATATAACAATGGATGCAATCAGGACTGGTAATGTAGAGACTTAATGCTGAACACAGGTTATGTTGACTTTTATACACTATGTGACTTTAAAGATGAGAATAAAGGGATTTTCTTTTCAATGACTTTTATGTCAATCAGAGCGGTAATGCACTGTCAGTGTGATTGCTGGGGTCTATTCACTGAGACCCTCACTATCTTGAGAACTCGAACACTCATGGCTTACTAATTCCTATTCATTCCATTATAGAATGACCACACCTATACAGCTATCTCTTCTTTGAGAACAGGCATCAGTAAGTAATTCTATTTTAATGATGGGCTCAGCTTTGCTACATATGCAGCACAACCAAGTTTCTAGTCTGTGATAGCTGAGTGTGATATAATAAGTCATCTATGGATATATATTGTAGATAAAAAATATACAGATGTATTATTCCTTTTTGCATCTTGGCGGATGTGTCCAGAATCCAGATATGTGTCATGAGATTGCTAGCATTTCAAGACAATAATGTTTTGTGACGTTGTGCTGTATATTTTCTTAGTGGGTAGATGTTTCCATAGCCATCACATGGAGAAAACAAAAGATTTTGCTCCCTAGTTTCTTTTTGTGCGCTCAGATGCAGCATGGAGTACATTATATCACATGGTATATTATAAGGGACTGCTAAAGAGTATACACAGAGATAAAGACGAGATGAGCGAGTAGTGTTCGATAGAATACTACGGTATTCAAAATACTCGTACTCGATCGAACACTACTAGCTGTTCGAAGTTTAAGGTTCGATGCAGAACAAACATTGATTTGCAGATTGCTATACATTCTGCCAATCAACGCTGGTTCTTCTCTTACCCTTAGAAGTCTTCTCCGTGCAGCGTCCCCGCGGCGTCTTCCGGCTGGAATTCACTCTGCCTAGGCATCCAGCCTAGGCAGAGCCGACTGCGCATGTGCGGGATTGGGCCACAGGTGTGACATGGGTATGCTGAGTGTTATGTCATCACATCTGAAAACGTTCAGACCAAACTGAACCAGCGGACCGCTTCATCCAAACCATTAATGTTCCACCAATACCTGAAGTTGTCCATATTCAAACTTTTAGAAAAGTTTGCCTGATCCAGGTAGTCTGATAACATTATCCTGTTGTGTTGGAAATGCTCTACAATCAATGGAAGAATGAAGAAGAGGAGATTCATATATAGATTTGTGGGGAAAAAATTGGTATATTTTTCAGTGATATCCCTGGTCTTTTGGGGAGTAAGGAGTCCAGTGGTAAGTCAAGCTGAGAAACCATGATTCTCTTTAATCTATGTGCATAGAGATATATTAATCATGTATTAATGTATAATGTATTAATCACTAAATAGGACCACCCACTGGACTCCTAAGCCCTAAATGATCAGGAACTTCAATGAATAAAATTCAATCGATACTAAAGCTTTCCGTACAAACCTTTACTTCTATCTTCCCAGATTTCCTTCCTCTATAATATACTGCTGACAGATGTTTAATGTAGTATTTTTCCTTTAAGTGAAACTTTGACACTATATATTAATATAAAAATGAATATTCAAGAGATTTGCCTTTAATCTGTTCCCATAAGGAGTAAGCTAAAGAATTAAAGCAAGCCTGTATACATTATATATTAGCAAACTTATTTGTTATCTATTGGGATATATAGTTCACACTAGTTCATGCTTGATAAAAATGCAAATTTAGCATTAGAGGCATAATTAATTTTCGGTTTGTGTGTATTATAAGGATCACAGTGTAGAAGGTTGACTTAAGAAAATGTATTCAATATAAAACATTCATCAAAATGTATTTATCTGTCGAAAGGATCTGTCAAAAGAATTTCCACATTATTTACCCAGATGTCTGATATACATTATGATAAATCTGGTGGCCTTCACCATACCCCCTTTTCGGGAAAGTGTTGAAGGTGGTGCCAAAATTGTGACTTTTTATGCCAAGTCATAATAGATCTGCCCCAATGTGTCCATACGTGGCCATCCAGTGGCAGGGGGTAGATTACAGTCTTTTATTATCATCTCAGATCGTTTGGAACTGGTTTCAAGGTCAATTGGAATTTTCATCCTACAGTATTTGAAGATCAGTTGTGTAGATCCATATGTACATATTACGGTAGACGATAGACTAATATAATAACTAGAGATGAGCGAACACTAAAATGTTCGAGGTTCGAAATTCGATTCGAACAGCCGCTCACTGTTCGAGTGTTCGAATGGGTTTCGAACCCCATTATAGTCTATGGGGAACATAAACTCGTTAAGGGGGAAACCCAAATTCGTGTCTGGAGGGTCACCAAGTCCACTATGACACCACAGGAAATGATACCAACACCCTGGAATGACACTGGGACAGCAGGGGAAGCATGTCTGGGGGCATAAAAGTCACTTTATTTCATGGAAATCCCTGTCAGTTTGCGATTTTCGCAAGCTAACTTTTCCCCATAGAAATGCATTGGCCAGTGCTGATTGGCCAGAGTACGGAACTCGACCAATCAGCGCTGGCTCTGCTGGAGGAGGCGGAGTCTAAGATAGCTCCACACCAGTCTCCATTCAGGTCCGACCTTAGACTCCGCCTCCTCCGGCAGAGCCAGCGCTGATTGGCCGAAGGCTGGCCAATGCATTCCTATGCGAATGCAGACTTAGCAGTGCTGAGTCAGTTTTGCTCAACTACACATCTGATGCACACTCGGCACTGCTACATCAGATGTAGCAATCTGATGTAGCAGAGCCGAGGGTGCACTAGAACCCCTGTGCAAACTCAGTTCACGCTAATAGAATGCATTGGCCAGCGCTGATTGGCCAATGCATTCTATTAGCCCGATGAAGTAGAGCTGAATGTGTGTGCTAAGCACACTCATTCAGCACTGCTTCATCACGCCAATACAATGCATTAGCCAGTGCTGATTGGCCAGAGTACGGAATTCGGCCAATCAGCGCTGGCCAATGCATTCTATTAGCCCGATGAAGTAGAGCTGAATGTGTGTGCTAAGCACACACATTCAGCACTGCTTCATCACGCCAATACAATGCATTAGCCAGTGCTGATTGGCCAGAGTACGGAATTCGGCCAATCAGCGCTGGCTCTGCTGGAGGAGGCGGAGTCTAAGGTCGGACCTGAATGGAGACTGGTGTGGAGCGATCTTAGACTCCGCCTCCTCCAGCAGAGCCAGCGCTGATTGGCCGAATTCCGTACTCTGGCCAATCAGCGCTGGCCAATGCATTCTATTAGCTTGATGAAGCAGAGTGTGCACAAGGGTTCAAGCGCACCCTCGGCTCTGATGTAGCAGAGCTGAGGCTGCACAAGGGTTCAAGCGCACCCTCGGCTCTGATGTAGGAGAGCCGAGGGTGCACTTGAACCCTTGTGCACCCTCAGCTCTGCTACATCAGAGCCGAGGGTGCGCTTGAACCCTTGTGCACACTCTGCTTCATCAAGCTAATAGAATGCATTGGCCAGCGCTGATTGGCCAATGTATTCTATTAGCCTGATGAAGTAGAGCTGAATGTGTGTGCTAAGCACACACATTCAGCTCTACTTCATCGGGCTAATAGAATGCATTGGCCAGCGCTGATTGGCCAGAGTACGGAACTCGACCAATCAGCGCTGGCTCTGCTGGAGGAGGCGGAGTCTAAGATCGCTCCACACCAGTCTCCATTCAGGTCCGACCTTAGACTCCGCCTCCTCCAGCAGAGCCAGCGCTGATTGGCCGAATTCCGTACTCTGGCCAATCAGCACTGGCTAATGCATTGTATTGGCGTGATGAAGCAGTGCTGAATGTGTGTGCTTAGCACACACATTCAGCTCTACTTCATCGGGCTAATAGAATGCATTGGCCAATCAGCGCTGGCCAATGCATTCTATTAGCGTGAACTGAGTTTGCACAGGGGTTCTAGTGCACCCTCGGCTCTGCTACATCAGATTGCTACATCTGATGTAGCAGTGCCGAGTGTGCATCAGATGTGTAGTTGAGCAAAACTGACTCAGCACTGCTAAGTCTGCATTCGCATAGGAATGCATTGGCCAGCCTTCGGCCAATCAGCGCTGGCTCTGCCGGAGGAGGCGGAGTCTAAGGTCGGACCTGAATGGAGACTGGTGTGGAGCGATCTTAGACTCCGCCTCCTCCAGCAGAGCCAGCGCTGATTGGTCGAGTTCCGTACTCTGGCCAATCAGCGCTGGCCAATGCATTCTATTAGCCCGATGAAGTAGAGCTGAATGTGTGTGCTTAGCACACACATTCAGCTCTACTTCATCAGGCTAATAGAATACATTGGCCAATCAGCGCTGGCCAATGCATTCTATTAGCTTGATGAAGCAGAGTGTGCACAAGGGTTCAAGCGCACCCTCGGCTCTGATGTAGCAGAGCTGAGGGTGCACAAGGGTTCAAGTGCACCCTCGGCTCTCCTACATCAGAGCCGAGGGTGCGCTTGAACCCTTGTGCAGCCTCGGCTCTGCTACATCAGAGCCGAGGGTGCGCTTGAACCCTTGTGCACACTCTGCTTCATCAAGCTAATAGAATGCATTGGCCAGCGCTGATTGGCCAGAGTACGGAATTCGGCCAATCAGCGCTGGCCAATGCATCCCTATGGGAAAAAGTTTATCTCACAAAAATCACAATTACACACCCGATAGAGCCCCAAAAAGTTATTTTTAATAACATTCCCCCCTAAATAAAGGTTATCCCTAGCTATCCCTGCCTGTACAGCTATCCCTGTCTCATAGTCACAAAGTTCACATTCTCATATGACCCGGATTTGAAATCCACTATTCGTCTAAAATGGAGGTCACCTGATTTCGGCAGCCAATGACTTTTTCCAATTTTTTTCAATGCCCCCGGTGTCGTAGTTCCTGTCCCACCTCCCCTGCGCTGTTATTGGTGCAAAAAAGGCGCCAGGGAAGGTGGGAGGGGAATCGAATTTTGGCGCACTTTACCACGTGGTGTTCGATTCGATTCGAACATGGCGAACACCCTGATATCCGATCGAACATGTGTTCGATAGAACACTGTTCGCTCATCTCTAATAATAACCATTAACCTTTCAGACTTAGTTGATTGAATGATACCTAATGTATGGTATAATATATATTATCAAATACACACATGACACTTCCATACTGTATATACTCATAAATACAGAGAGAAGTATTTCATTATGGAAATACACAGCTTATAAATCCAAGATTTTACAAGATAATTGGAGGAAGTAAATTAAAATTCAATTGAATTGCTAAAGTATCCTACTTATTATAACCTCTCCAAGGAGGTTTAATGATTTGACATATAGTTAAACTTTTCATCTATCAAGTTCATCTTCTTATAATTACTTCAAAGGGCAAATTCTTCGAGGTTATGCTAAAGAAAGCACAAATATATTTCATGCATCTTAACTTTGTTTTGGTGGCAAGGGAAAAAATTTTTGATAGACATGTTTTTTTCATTTATTATTTAAGGTCTGCTTTACATTACTTCAACATATAGAATGTGAATACATTACGTGCACATATAAAAATATATAAAAATAAAATTGCTCATAAATGATATGTCCTTGAACTACTGCGAGCTTTGGCCTGAGCCCCTGGCTTAAGGTCAATGATAGGTCAGAACTGGAAAAACCTGTCCACATGCTGAAGTCTTTTTTTCTGAGTTTGACATCTACACTGTCTTGTGAGGTTAGTAATGTGCAGATGTGTCCTTCCTCACAGCGAGATGACCAGCTGTAGATACAGAAATCATGATTTTGTGATACTCTGTCTTGAGATGTCTATCTTATATTTGTTATCAGTTGTGTTGTTCCATGGCTTTTCCCAGTAAGTTGAAATGTTGTGTTGATTTGGTTTCTTGAAATATTAAAGTTCTCAACCAAATTGAAGCTAAGGTAAGGGTGGTCACATCTGCAATGACCATGACATAGATATTATGATATGCTATTTATGCCCCTTCCTTGTTAATATCTAGACGTCAGATTGACACTTTTCAAAACATGTGATCCTTGTTAAGATAGTAAAATTGTCGCATTTCAGAGACCACAATGTTTTAAGTGGGGGGAATTTTTTGTGATGATTTCAAGAATCTCCGCAACATTTTCTTCCATAGGGTTGAGGTTATAAACACATCACAGAAAAGCTACAGCTATGTACCCAATGTCACAGCAGCCTGAAGGGGATTATGTAGAAAATGTGGCAATTCTAACAAAATTAAACTATATTTTAATGTATACTTGTTTTTTCAATTTCTTACAAATTGTAAGATTTGTGTTTGCTGTCAGTCAATAAAGCTTTCATATGAAATCTAGTCCTAAAAGCCCCTATAGATTTAATACTTTTTATAGCTGAGAGTTTGCTATACATCTATCCAGTCTTATCAGTCATCTAGGAGTTAGGCATCTTGGATGTGTCCTCTTTAACTTGGTCCCTCTTGGATCCAGAGATAGGTGATATGAAATGACCATCTTCGAACTAATATTGTGCTGCTCTGTCGGACATTGTGTTATATGTGTCTATGCCACGGTGCAGCAAATTATATTGTGAGAAACTAGAATCCTCATCACATTTTTGCAGACATGTTTAGCACACAGTAGATTGCCTGTATCAACCTAACTATAAAGTTTACATAATCTGCATCTAATGTAAGATACAGACCTTTCTAAAACATACACATTTTTCACACGTTACTATGCAAAATGTCAGTACATGTTGTCCCTATATCAGCATAGAACAAAATGTTGGGTTACCATATAATTGTTTTGGACAATTATACGGTATAGTATTTGTTTTCCAGGCGATATTGCGTGAATATTACTTCTGATCTCGTAAGTCACAACATGGAAATGTATTTGCCCATAACTTGTCCACTCCGTCTTTCAAATGAGCTAAAACACTAATTGTCTAATTGATTTTTGCATTATGCTTCCTAAAGACCCCTAGGATTGATAGCGTCAGGGGGCTTACACTTGTCACCAGATTCCCTCCTGAGTTCCATATATCTTAATAATAGCCTTCAGTGATATAGACATGGTATATATGGTTGTACAAATTAAATACCCAGCAGTCATTCATCAAAATAGATCCCTGTCCAACAGTGGAAGATTAACTCCTATAGTCAAATCCTTGGTTTTTAATAAATGTGATATATTAGAGTATCCAGTTCCCTTCTTGTATTGAATTTTATGGAATATTTTAAGATCATGTATATATTTAATGGGTAGATGAGGTGTGGACAATGTAAAGGATTGTGTCATAGTAAGACATTGCGGCTTCTTGTTACTTTTATGGGGCTTATGAGGGCTTTATGGGGCTTATGGGGTATCATTAGTTTGCAGTTAATACTATCACTGTACTGTTGTGCGGGCAGCCTTAAAGCTCAGGATCATAACTGGGCATTGAGGATGTTTCCCATTATCCAGCAATGATGTTGAGCTGTAAGGACTGCCCTCCTAACAGTACACTGATTTTGGTAGCCAAAACTAACAGCACTGATAATCTGATATTCTATCACTACGTGTTATGCCATCTATCCTTCATGTGTCTACATGTGGCCAACCAGTGGCTGCATTGTGTATTGCAGCCTGTTAAGAGTTCTACCACTAATGCGTAGTTAGTTTAGTGGGCACACATAAAGCTAGAAAAGTCAGAATGTGAAAAGTAAAACATTTTATAATAACTCTAAGGCTATTTATAATCCGTCTATAATGACTCCTCACGGTTTTACCTAAGGATGGACATTTAGTTTCCTGGCCTCTAGTTAGATAATCCAACCCAGAGTTAACAAACACTATCTCTTATTTAATTGAAAGCATTTTCTAACTGGATACACTTAACTGGCTCAGTAGCCTTAATGTCTCAAAGTAGTTGTTTTTCATGTTCTTTTTTTGTTATATCAATGCAAATACAATGGCGGTATGAAATATAAATGAACTAGAATAAGAACTGCATTTGTTCGGTTCATTTGTAAAGATTGTGGTTCCCACAGGGATAGTCTATTTAACCTATCTTTTTCATGACTACTGTGAATTTTCAGAATATAGGAGGTTAACCAGAGTTTTTGTAAAAGGTCACTGCTATTAACAACGGAATATGAGAAAGTGAGATGTGAAAAGTCTGAAAGCTAAAAATAATTTGCACCTTCTATTAATTTTATATCTGTTGTACATTGTCTGACTGTTTAATGATGTATCTATTGTTCTAAATTCATTAGGGCTTTGTCACAGTGGTTTTTTTTCCTCGTTGTGCATGTAGAGGAAACCACAGCCGACACAAAAGAAACCATGGCACACACAAGAGAAACCAAGGCACTCACAAGAGAAACCATGGCACACACAGGAGATTGAGGCATACACAAGAGAAGCCACGGCACACACAAGAGATTGATATAAACTCAAGAGAAATCACACACAAGAGAAACCACGGCATACAGAAGAGATTGAGACACATACAAGAGAAACCACGGCATACAGAAGAGATTGAGACACATACAAGAGAAACCATGGCAGACACAGAAGATTGAGACTAGAGATGAGTGAGTAGTATTCGATCGAATACTTCCCCTGCATGGTTATTGGTGTAAAAAAGCGCCAGGGAACATGGGAGGGCTATAAAAAAATTTCTGCATTTACCGCGTGGTATTCATCCAATTACACCAATAACTATGCAGGGGAGGTATTTGATCGAATACTACTTGCTCATCTCTAATTGAGACACACACAAGATAAACCATGGCACATACAAGAGATTGAGACATACAAGAGAAACTATGGCACACACAAGAGATTGAGACACACACACAAGAGAAATCAAGTAGAGATGAGCGAACACTAAAATGTTCGGGTTTTGAAATCCGATTCGAACAGCCGCACACTGTTCGACTGTTCGAACGGGTTTCAAACCCCATTATAGTCTATGGGGGGAAATGCTTGTTTCAGGGGTAGGCAACATTCGATCAAATTCTACTTACCAAGTCCATGAGTGAGGGTCGGGCTGGATTCTTCTCCCTGCGCAGCGTCCCCGCGTCCTCTTCCGGCCTTGAACTCACTCTGCTAGGCATCGGGCAGACATCAGAGCACTACAAGCAGACATGCGCAGTAGAGAAAACTTCTAAAGGTAAGAGAAGAACCAGCGTTGATTGGCAATGTATAGCATTCTGCCAATCAACGCTGGTTCTGCATCGAATCTTAACTTCGAACAGCTAGTAGTACTCGATCGAGTACGAGTATTTCGAATACCGTAGTATTCGATCGAATACCTGCTCGATCGAGTACTACTCGCTCATCTCTAAAACCAAGCACTACGCATTTCAAAACCGAGCTTGAAGCAGCATCTGCTAATTATCTTATCAACTTTAAAAAGGGATATTTCCCGAAATGCGTAGTGTCTGGTACCTGAATAAAGATTTTATCTGTTTTCACACCTTTGGTGTCTGATGTATCATATGTTCAAGTGCGAACATTGTCCTGCTTTTTACCGTGAGTTCCAGACCCTGATATACCAGAAATCAGAAGTGTCAATCTTACTGTTCATGTACTCACTACACTGTATATATATATATATATATATATATATATATATATATATATATATATATATATCTGTATAATAATGTATATAGCATAGTATTTTTTTTTTCTTTTGCCCTCTGTGAAAAACATATGGCAAAACGTGTTGTGTGTCTGTGCCCTTTCTACCGGTATGTGTGTCCCACATCACCATTGCAATACAGACCTGCATAACACAGACAGCTCTGACTTTAGTCATATAATTCCTCAGCAAACAATTTCACTGTCTACATACAATTTGGCACAAGACATTATCATCTGATTACACAAACGTAGTTACAAGAAGATCAGGAGAAGCCTGTCATCTGAATATTTCCTGAATGCATGCAGCAAACAAAACCCAATGACAACAGTTTTTGTAGCCATGGACTTATTTTGTCTTCCTAGGGGAAATCACCGTCTCACACGTAATCCTTTTTAGCTGACTGCAGTCATTGTTTTAATCAACTGGAAAGTTCATCGTCAGTGCTAAATAGCCGCTAAGAAGAGGATTTTGCAACAATAATGCGAGAGAGAAGTATTTAGAAAGATTGTGTAGCTGTTCTTGTCGAGAGATTCAGGGTTTGGAGAAATCCCCTAGAGGTCAGCATGAATGAAACATGTTTTTTTTCTTTTGTCTGCTTTCTTCTTCTATTAGAAAACGACTTTGTGTGTAATAGCCAGGACTTGGCCACCAGGTGGTACTCCTTTTTTCCGTATAAATATTGTGTTACTGGTAGTGTATGCAGAGCGCATGATGAGTTTACTGTGTAGGAAAGTCATACAACTCATCGCTTTCTGTTTTCCTTCAAGTGCATTTTTCACACTGGGATGAATTTACTCAGCATGTCAACTTAAGTCCAACGTCTGCATCAAATCTAGACACAGGGCTAAGCTGCCACATTTCCTTTGACAGATATATCATAGAGTGAAGGTTTTAGGGGGGAAAAAAGCTTGCATTTTATATCTTACATGAGCTGACAGTATTTCATATACATACAGGAAACATGCTGTAAGCCAAAAACCAACAGTAATGTCAGAATCTGACAACATCTTATATAGGATGTTATAGGGGGATCACGGTAACTAGAACAATGAGCATCCACATCTTTTATGTCTATGGGGCATGGATCATGATTTTAGAGGATAATCCACTTATTTTATTACATTCACATTCCTGTTAGTAAAATCTTAACATTTATTATTTTCTTGTCTAAAGTGATTTACAGAAAGTTTGTGACTTACTATGGATACTATTTAGGATGTTCAGGCATGGCTCACTAACATACCTTAGATATGGCTCACTGACATACCATAGATATATGAAGCAAGATCACCAGCTTTGAAAACAATAGGACTAAGTGAAACTCTTTTTGGAGATGTATGATGGGACTTGCAGGACTCCAGCATTGCAAGGCTGCAATGCTAACCACTGAGCCAACGTGTTGCCCCAACTTTAAAAATACTTTGAGAGAAAAAGCTCTGAACAAATTCATTCAGAATTAAAGGACTAAAAGTAATTATACTAAGGAAAGTTCATCATTATCAGATTGATGGGGGTCTAACATTCAACGTCCCCACTGATCATCTGTTCTCTGATACACAGAGAATAGAACTGGAAGCAGACAGCTTCGTTTTCTGTGAATGGTCAGACAAGTTAACTACAATCACCTTTCATTCACTTGAATAGGAGCTAAGTTGCAATTTCTCAGTTCAGCCACTACACAGAACACGGATATCTGCTTCTTGAGAAGAGCTGATCGATAAGAATGCTGGGTGACAGAAGCCAATAGTCTGATCTTGATGACTTATACTTAGGATAGGTCATCAGTATTTTTATCCTGGAAAACCCTGTAATGGTGTTCATTAGAGATGAGCGAACACTGTTCGGATCAGCTGTTCCAAACAGCACGCTCCCATAGAAATGAATGGAAGCAGCTGGCATTCGACCGGCGGCCGGTCGCTTAACCCTCTGCGTGCCGACTACGTCCATTCATTTCTATGGGAGCGTGCTGTTCGGAACGGCTGTTCCTAACAGTGTTCGCTCAGGGGTTAGAGATGAAAGATCTTCTCAAAGATCTTTTCATTTTAGAATTGGCTTTTTGCACCTATGATTCATTTAGAGCTGATAAATTTGTTCTGAATTTGTTCCAAAAAAGTTTTCTAGGGCTCTATCTAACCCCTTCCTAGCTATTTATTGTAAACATAGCCTTACCACGGTTAGGGGTAAATCGATGGTAGCCAATAGTAGGATAAAGGAACTAGACAGGACACGTCCAGCTGTGTGGTGGTGGGAATAGTGGCTCAAAAAGTGGCAGTACAGTATGGAACATGACAGACAAGGCAGGAGATAATATGTTGCTGTGTAGCAATAGTAGCAGTAGCAATAGAGGAGAGAACACAGTGGACAATGGGCAGCCAGTGCCAACAGTAATGTCCCAAAATTGTCACTTCATTGAGACACAGATTTAATATGAGAATTGTATTGTGGTGCTGCAGCACAAACATAATGTGATGTAATAGCTGTCACTAGTCCCTTACTGACACTGACTACTATGCCTCTCCCTAAAGTCAGTCTATCTATCTATCTATCTATCTATCTATCTCTCTATCTATCTCTCTATTTCCTATCTATCTATCTATCTATTTTCTATCTATTCGCCCCCCTCCAGTCCACCTTAAACTGTGCTGCTCGCTTAATCCACCTCACCCCCCGATCCTCATCGGCTGCTCCCCTCTGCCAGTCCCTCCACTGGTTACCCATAGCCCAGCGAATCGAGTTCAAGCTACTAACGCTAACATACAAAGCCATCCACACCCTGTCCCCTCCATATATCTCTGACCTCATCTCCCGCTACCTGCCCACACGTAACCTCAGATCCTACAATGACCTTCTACTCCGCTCTGTTCTTATCCGCTCCTCACACAACCACCTCCAAGATTTCTCCCGTACATCTCCCATACTCTGGTACTCCCTACCACAACACATAAGACTGATCCCCACAATCACAGGCTTCAAAAAGGCCCTTAAGACTCACCTATTCAGGAAGGCCTACAACCTCCAATAACACTGTCACCTCACTGCCATCTGTACAGTCTCCCCCCTCTCCTTCTGTCTCTACCCCCCGTCCCTCATAGATTGTAAGCCCTCGCGGGCAGGGCCCTCTACCCCACTGTGCCAGCCGATCACTGTCAGTATTATATCTACCTGTATATTTTGTGTACTGTATGTAACCCCCAAATGAAAAGCATCATGGAATTAATGGTGCTATATAAATAATAATAGTAATAATAATAATAATAATAATAATAATAATAATAATAATAATAATATCTATCTACTTACCTAGCCTGTTCTTTTCATCTCACACTCGGATTTTGTCTCTTCTTTTTGTCAGTCCAATAATGTCATGTTCATTCATCATGTGACTGTTTGCAGCTTCTACCCAAGTAAGCAGGGCTGAGCAGCAATATCAGTCATAGCCCTTATGCAATGTATAGTACTATGCTTGGTATTCAGTGAAGAGGCCACAGTACTTACACAAGTGATGCGGCCTCTTCATTGTTGATTTGTGGAAGCCCTTGGTGGTAAACCCTCAACAATCTAAATTTCATGACCTATCCTAAGGATAGTTCTTAATAATTACAGTCTTATAAAATCCCTTGGATTGATAGAATTGAACCACTTTTCTTGATGGACATTCTATCCACATCTGATCAGTGAAGGTGAGACTGTAGTAACCCAAACTTGCCACTATATTCTTCTTTCCATGGGTCATAACATTTGGATGGCTACTTAATCTGATGTTGATGGTACATCCTTGTGTCAAGGTCTTTGGTGGGGGGGGGGGATCCGTGTAAACTTTATATCCATAAAACTAGAAACTCCTTTTAATCTTTTCACAATTTTCTGCATTGATTTGCAAAGAAATGAAAATAAAAGAACAATATTTCAAGGAGATGAATGTCTGGTTATATTCTCTAGAATATTCTCTATATTATCTAGAAGCTGGTTAGAAACTTTCCAAACAGATCTGTTTCTTGACTTTTGACTTCAGCTATTTATTTCTTGTGACAATTGCAAAAGTTAAAGTGAATAGAGCACAGGAGAGAAATTGTCATATCTCCTCTGTAACAAGGTTATTGAATGTGCCATGAACAAAATAAAAAAAGTGAAAACAGCTAAAGTGATCCGAAAGCAGTCAAGCAAGTAATTAGAAGATACTGACCAGATAAATAAATGTCCTAAACAGCCATTTTAATGCAAAAATGTACACTGAGCTTTCAAGGTTATTAAAATGGCATTTAAAGCAAAAACATATTGCGATCTACAAATGGACTGTTACCCTGAGCTTACACCGACCATTAGATGAGGTTGATTAGGAACATCCTTGAACTGTTCCCATATTTCACAATGGAACACAAGGCTGTTGACAAGCAGGCTAAGAAAGGTGATCTTCTTCCCGGTTAAATGAATATATACTAGGGTAGGTAAATATAGCGAAGGAGATAGATAAATTACAAAAGGGAGATACAATTACATATCATACACATATACGTGCCATGTTTTGATAAACGTTCTTAAAATCACTTAACCGTTCTGTGTTCTGTATGCTTTATAGATACCATCTAAATGAGTTCCTGAAATATATTGCTAGATATTTAAGGAAACGTTTAAGAAAACATTTATTTAGGCACGTGGCTGCATGTAATGGATCTTCATTCACTGGGAGACTTGGCTTCTGAATCACAGTCTAAGAGGGTAATACGAAAGCTACACTCAGTATTAGAGATGAGCGAACAGTAAAATGTTCGAGTTTCAATATTCGCTTCAAGTAGCCCCTCAATACTCGACTACTCGAATCGAATATCGAACCCTATTATAGTCTATGGGGGGAATATGCTCGTTTCAGGGGTAGGCAACGTTCGATCAAATTATACTTACCAAGTCCACGAGTGAGGGTCGGGCTGGATCCTCCGAGCAGTATTCTCCGTGCAGCGTCCCTGCAGCATCTTCCGACTCTGAACTCACTCTGCCAGGCATCGGGCCTGGGCAGAGCCGACTGCGCATGCCCGCACTACAAGCGGACATGCGCAGTCGGTTCTGCCCAGGCCCGATGCCTGGAAGAGTGAATGAAGAGCCGGAAGACGCACGGAGAAGACTTCTAAAAGTAGGAGAAGAACCAGCGTTGATTGGCCGACTGTATAGCATTTGGCCAATCAATGCTGGTTCTGCATCGAACTTTTACATTCGAATAGCAAGTGGTACTCGATTGAGTATGAATATTTTCGAATACCTACTCGATCGAGTACTACTCACTCATCTCTACTCAGTATCTGTCCTCCAATATGTTTTTGGTCATACATGGTCTATTGCTGATGAGTTCCATGGCAAGAAGTACTGAGACCTGAGGCCAATAAGATATAATATATGTTATATAAGACCACATTTATTTCTAGGGGGAAATGACAGTATTTACCATTTGGGTTTTTTGCCCCTAAATGGTTTGGACCATATCACATATTGACCGAATAAGCCAGACATATGTAATTGTACTGTATTTTTGTCTTCAGCTTGACAAATGATGATTCTTGACTAATATACCATGTAATCTAACATTATTACACTATAGATACTGAATATGAGAACAAAATATTGTAAAGGCAAAATAGATACTAAGAATGCCTATGTACTGTACAAGAGATAACTGCAGATTGGTAGAAGTTCCTACCTACATAGGACCCCATTCTGAATGGAGGATTTTTGTCCCCATTTGGATTGGATTATCAATTATACAGGGGTCAGGTAGCTCATGCAATTCTCCATTTATTTCAGTGGGAGTGACGGAGGTAGCTAAAATACAGGGCTCCGCTAGTTCCAGTACTCCCACTAAAATGAATGGCAACTGCACAACTAGATTAGAACAATACCGCTACTTTATTCAGAACAGAGGACATATTTATGGGAACCTGTGCAGTCTGAATAGGGAATAACTTGCCAGATGGGAAAGCCCTTTTAAAGTGAGTCTATCACTGCCCCTAGCTATTTTAAACCAATCCTATAGTGCTGTAGATGCTGTTAGCTCATAATTTTGCATTCAGCTCATCCTCCTGGGAAGTGTGAGGATTAATTGATGCTGGGAGGATCAAAAAACACTGTCAAGGGGGAGGAGCTGAATGCAAGATGGACGTGTTTAGTGATGATGCAGCAGTAATAGAAGAAAAGTCCTCCTGTGCTCCAAGATCTTCAGTTGAATAAAGAATAAAAGTTATTTATCTACGCATCCCTGGGGCTCTGAAACTTAAGAAAGGTATGGTTTTTATTCTGCTAACAGCATCGACGGCATGATGGTAGTGGCTTAAAGTAGCTGGGGACAATGATAAACTCCCTTTAATGAAGATGTTATCACAATGATTGGACCAACACATAAGCACCTTTATCAAGTCCAGCCTGTCAGATAATTGGACTGAGCTACACAAAGTATTTGATGTCTAGAATCTATAAAGGCAGCTTCCTATTGCATGGTGCTTGAGGTTCTTACTTTCTTGGCTTATTGAGAATATAATATATTGAGTTTTCTGAATGTTCAATGAATTAACAGCTATTTTACTGGATCCCTACCAAATATGCATTCTTGGGGGGGTCAACATGACCAATTTATGTATACAGTTGACCCAATATACTGGACATTAGATGACCAGTTCCACACAATATACATTGGCTAACAATAATCTAATATATATGGCTCTCTTCAATTTATTTCAGTTTATGACTTTTATTTAAATAAAATCACATACAAATCTGTCCTCACCTTTTTCTTGACTACACGTCTCATCTGTCACAAGATGACTAATTTTTCGAAACAACTCAGTTTTGTGATACTCTGTCACCAGATTCTCGTAAGTGCCAATATGCAACTACCCAGTGGTTGTGTTTTATGTTTCAACCATCAAGGATTTTTCTTGCGTTTCCTGATCTTGTCTTGAAATGGTTTATGAGAAACTAAAAATTTAAAAGATACTGCAGGTAAAAGGTATTCTAGGTAAAGAGGTATATTCTAGGTATATCATACACCAGTCTTAATAAAGGCTCAAATGGCCTGGGTATATAGTGTCTATGAGCACAGTGTTTTTGTACGTGACTTAACAGAAAAGACTAGGGAAAAAAAGCTGTATGTGCAGGAGTTGTTCTTTTTCCACTTATTTCTTATAATTCCAAATGAAACATAATTCCCAAGGAGATCTTAGCCCTCTGCTCTATCTATGACCTGCCCTCTAGCATGCTTCCGTGACCTGCTCAAATGTGTTTTATGACCCAGATTTGTTTTCAGTTTGAAACATCCATTGTGATGTATTATAATGGCTTCCCCGGAGAGTGAGCTATGCTTTCCATTAATATACTGGCTGGGAATCACACCTCTTATTTAAATCAAAATGAAGAATAAAGAATCTACTTAAGGGTTTTTGGCGATTAAGAATATGCAATTTCTGCCCATATACAATTCTATTGCACATACCTGGATTTTGTAACCTCCACATGTAAACAGTGCCCTACAGTTGTATGATTTAATGCTTAAATGCTTCTCTGCCTTTTCTTCTGGATTATCACTAATAATGTAATAAATAGCAAGTTATATAAAGCAATATTAAGCTCATGTATACTCCGAGGACTGAAGACTTGAAATGTTTTCTGTTGATTTATTTGCACAATTAATGAATTAGTACAAGGTTAACAGGTTCACCTCTGGAGTCCATGTACCTGAGAGCCTCTAAGGTAACAAGACTTCCACTCTGCAGCTTGAGTGTAGTGAGATAAGAGCAATGGAACAGAATCTCATTCTCAAAATAACTCACTCTAAATAGAGCTAGAAAAGGTCCCACCAAATTAACAATATATCTAAGAGCTGGGAAGACCCAGAAGGACAAAGCTTAAAGTGATTGTCTGGGATCACTATAAGACCCTACAATAATCTAAACACACACCCCCACCCCACTTTCTAAATTACATTATTAATCAAAAATGTATATTTACTAGAGATGAGCGAACAGTGTTCTATCGAACACATGTTCGATCGGATATCAGGGTGTTCGCCATGTTCGAATCGAATCGAACACCACGTGGTAAAGTGCGCCAAAATTCGATTCCCCTCCCACCTTCCCTGGCGCCTTTTTTGCACCAATAACAGCGCAGGGGAGGTGGGACAGGAACTACGACACTGGGGGCATTGAAAAAAATTGGAAAAAGTCATTGGCTGCCGAAATCAGGTGACCTCCATTTTAGACGAATAGTGGATTTCAAATCCGGGTCATATGAGAATGTGAACTTTGTGACTATGAGACAGGGATAGCTGTACAGGCAGGGATAGCTAGGGATAACCTTTATTTAGGGGGGAATGTTATTAAAAATAACTTTTTGGGGCTCTATCGGGTGTGTAATTGTGATTTTTGTGAGATAAACTTTTTCCCATAGGGATGCATTGGCCAGCGCTGATTGGCCGAATTCCGTACTCTGGCCAATCAGTGCTGGCCAATGCATTCTATTAGCTTGATGAAGCAGAGTGTGCACAAGGGTTCAAGCGCACCCTCGGCTCTGATGTAGGAGAGCCGAGGGTGCACTTGAACCCTTGTGCACCCTCAGCTCTGCTACATCAGAGCCGAGGGTGCGCTTGAACCCTTGTGCACACTCTGCTTCATCAAGCTAATAGAATGCATTGGCCAGCGCTGATTGGCCAATGTATTCTATTAGCCTGATGAAGTAGAGCTGAATGTGTGTGCTAAGCACACACATTCAGCTCTACTTCATCGGGCTAATAGAATGCATTGGCCAGCGCTGATTGGCCAGAGTACGGAACTCGACCAATCAGCGCTGGCTCTGCTGGAGGAGGCGGAGTCTAAGATCGCTCCACACCAGTCTCCATTCAGGTCCGACCTTAGACTCCGCCTCCTCCGGCAGAGCCAGCGCTGATTGGCCGAAGGCTGGCCAATGCATTCCTATGCGAATGCAGAGACTTAGCAGTGCTGAGTCAGTTTTGCTCAACTACACATCTGATGCACACTCGGCACTGCTACATCAGATGTAGCAATCTGATGTAGCAGAGCCGAGGGTGCACTAGAACCCCTGTGCAAACTCAGTTCACGCTAATAGAATGCATTGGCCAGCGCTGATTGGCCAATGCATTCTATTAGCCCGATGAAGTAGAGCTGAATGTGTGTGCTAAGCACACACATTCAGCACTGCTTCATCACGCCAATACAATGCATTAGCCAGTGCTGATTGGCCAGAGTACGGAATTCGGCCAATCAGCGCTGGCTCTGCTGGAGGAGGCGGAGTCTAAGATCGCTCCACACCAGTCTCCATTCAGGTCCGACCTTAGACTCCGCCTCCTCCAGCAGAGCCAGCGCTGATTGGCCGAATTCCGTACTCTGGCCAATCAGCACTGGCTAATGCATTGTATTGGCTTGATGAAGCAGTGCTGAATGTGTGTGCTTAGCACACACATTCAGCTCTACTTCATCGGGCTAATAGAATGCATTGGCCAATCAGCGCTGGCCAATGCATTCTATTAGCGTGAACTGAGTTTGCACAGGGGTTCTAGTGCACCCTCGGCTCTGCTACATCAGATTGCTACATCTGATGTAGCAGTGCCGAGTGTGCATCAGATGTGTAGTTGAGCAAAACTGACTCAGCACTGCTAAGTCTGCATTCGCATAGGAATGCATTGGCCAGCCTTCGGCCAATCAGCGCTGGCTCTGCCGGAGGAGGCGGAGTCTAAGGTCGGACCTGAATGGAGACTGGTGTGGAGCGATCTTAGACTCCGCCTCCTCCAGCAGAGCCAGCGCTGATTGGCCGAATTCCGTACTCTGGCCAATCAGCACTGGCTAATGCATTGTATTGGCTTGATGAAGCAGTGCTGAATGTGTGTGCTTAGCACACACATTCAGCTCTACTTCATCGGGCTAATAGAATGCATTGGCCAGCGCTGATTGGCCGAATTCCGTACTCTGGCCAATCAGCACTGGCTAATGCATTGTATTGGCTTGATGAAGCAGTGCTGAATGTGTGTGCTTAGCACACACATTCAGCTCTACTTCATCGGGCTAATAGAATGCATTGGCCAATCAGCGCTGGCCAATGCATTCTATTAGCGTGAACTGAGTTTGCACAGGGGTTCTAGTGCACCCTCGGCTCTGCTACATCAGATTGCTACATCTGATGTAGCAGTGCCGAGTGTGCATCAGATGTGTAGTTGAGCAAAACTGACTCAGCACTGCTAAGTCTGCATTCGCATAGGAATGCATTGGCCAGCCTTCGGCCAATCAGCGCTGGCTCTGCCGGAGGAGGCGGAGTCTAAGGTCGGACCTGAATGGAGACTGGTGTGCAGCGATCTTAGACTCCGCCTCCTCCAGCAGAGCCAGCGCTGATTGGCCGAATTCCGTACTCTGGCCAATCAGCACTGGCTAATGCATTGTATTGGCTTGATGAAGCAGTGCTGAATGTGTGTGCTTAGCACACACATTCAGCTCTACTTCATCGGGCTAATAGAATGCATTGGCCAATCAGCGCTGGCCAATGCATTCTATTAGCGTGAACTGAGTTTGCACAGGGGTTCTAGTGCACCCTCGGCTCTGCTACATCAGATTGCTACATCTGATGTAGCAGTGCCGAGTGTGCATCAGATGTGTAGTTGAGCAAAACTGACTCAGCACTGCTAAGTCTGCATTCGCATAGGAATGCATTGGCCAGCCTTCGGCCAATCAGCGCTGGCTCTGCCGGAGGAGGCGGAGTCTAAGGTCGGACCTGAATGGAGACTGGTGTGGAGCTATCTTAGACTCCGCCTCCTCCAGCAGAGCCAGCGCTGATTGGTCGAGTTCCGTACTCTGGCCAATCAGCACTGGCCAATGCATTTCTATGGGGAAAAGTTAGCTTGCGAAAATCGCAAACTGACAGGGATTTCCATGAAATAAAGTGACTTTTATGCCCCCAGACATGCTTCCCCTGCTGTCCCAGTGTCATTCCAGGGTGTTGGTATCATTTCCTGGGGTGTCATAGTGGACTTGGTGACCCTCCAGACACGAATTTGGGTTTCCCCCTTAACGAGTTTATGTTCCCCATAGACTATAATGGGGTTCGAAACCCATTCGAACACTCGAACAGTGAGCGGCTGTTCGAATCGAATTTCGAACCTCGAACATTTTAGTGTTCGCTCATCTCTAATATTTACCTAATATTTATCCATTTACTCACATGACCGCACCAAGGACATTTTAGGGTCTTCTGATTATCTGGTGACGATCAGTTTCCCCATTTCCAGAAACAGATCGTCACTACTACTCCCCCCCTCCTACATTCTACTCCATCATACTAACCTGTCTTCCTGTCTAGGCTTCCTTCTCCAGGGAACGGCTTCTCCTTTTTAGACATCGGCACACACATGCACAACAGAGCCAGAACCAGAGTCCTGGCTTAGCACTGAAGCCAACAATGCATCTCTATTGCGTAAGCTGGGAGCCTACACAATAGAGATGCAATGAAGGCTACAGCACAGTGCTGTGCATCCCCCTAGAAGGGAGACCAAAAGAAGACATATAAAGTATAATAGGGTACGGGAGTGGGCTGAGTGAGTTGGGAAGGACTAAGAGTGGGAAGAATAGCTAGGAAGACAGAGAGGCAGTGTTAGAGAGGGAGGAAGGGGGAGGAGTGAGAGGGAGATTGTGTAAGAGCCTACAACTACCAGAATGCATTGCAGCAGGAAGCTACACCATGTAAAAAATGGAGGAGATGCTAGGTGCTCCCAGAGAGACCCAGAAATCACTCAAAACACTGCTAAAGTTATATGGGTGCACTTATTAACCTATTAATAACACTAACAGACCTTTAAAAAAAAAAAAAAAAAAAAAAAGTCTGTGGATATTTCCCCCCGTAAATACATAGGGGCTGAAGTTTCATAACTTGTGCACTGGAAAATTGACATACGAGAAAAAGGTTTTTGCTGAAGTTGGACTTTTTAAATTTTGCTCCCTGCAGTCTCCTTTTCCAAAAGAGGGTGTGCTGGGGCAAGTCCATTGGCCCTGTCATTTGAATTATAGTTTAGATCCATTTTCTGGAAGAAATGGTGGTTCAAATCTAGGACAAGAAGTTGGGATACATTTATGTTTAGGTGTGCGGGCCCCGGAGGACATGCAGCTAGTATTTATGTAATCTATAACAACTATAATTATACTATGCTATAAAAATAAGATGGGTGTTTTTTTTTTTTTTGTCTATTACACCAAGGATAAGTTAGAACATGTATATTTCATGTGAACTATATTGTTGGCTAAATTCTGTATATTATCTCTTACATGCCTGCAGATGATGCTACAAGCACTGATCTCAGTGGCCATTTCTTCTGAAGCTGCTTTTTGTCCTTATACTCTTCTCAATGCTCTGACTTATGTGCTTGTGTCTTTTTTTCTCTTTTATCACACTGCCATGGCTGTGCGAAATCTATTCTGTGAGAAAATGTAGCTCGTAAGTCTGTTCTGAGATGTACATATTATATGCAAACAACTTTTATAATATAAGAGCACAGTTGGCCTAAGCTACCTAAGCTGACTTTTCTCTAAAAGATGGCAGGGAAAAGAAGGGTCAAGAACATTCTGCTGATAGCTATTGAAGGTTTCTGACCAGCTTCACCTTCTTCAGATGCATTTCAAGCGCTTAACCAGTAGGTTACCAAGCAGAGACTACTACAAAGGTGAACATATCATCTAAAATATTCTGTATCCATGTTAGGAAAGTGAAGATTTTCAAATCCTACTACAAAGTTTTCCATAGATGTCTCTCAAGTTCTCATACAGTAGGTTTCCAAGGAGAAGACTACAACAAAGGGACATATATCCTGTAAATGTGTATCCATGTGAGTGGCAACATAGTGGCTCAGTGGTTAGCACTGCAGCCTTGTAGCACTGGAGTCCTTGGTTCAAATCCTGCCAGGAACAACATCTGCAAGGAGTTTGTATGTTCTCCCTGTGTTTACGTGGATTTCCTCCCATTCTACAAAGACATACTGATAGGAAAAAAATGTACATTGTGATCCCTATATGGGGCTCACAATCTACATAAAAAACAACAACTTGTATCCATGCTAGTAGACTGGGGTCTTCAAATCCAATTACAATGTTTTCCTATCACATGTAATCTGTCAAGATAACTCAGCATATCAACCGAGCCCCACAGATAGGCAAGGATAAACCTCAATCAAACAGCGTTTGTCTTTTGTAAATCGGTGCCTCTGTTGTCAAGGTACCGCCTTTTTGTCAATATACATATGAGCCCTTTGGAGCATAATCATTTTATCCAATGCAATCACTGCCAAATTACATAATGAAAAAACTGGTGGTGATATCTTGACAGTGGAGTTACCGATTTACAAGAGGAAAACTCGGGTGAACCAAACATATCTATTATGCAGTTGGGTTGATGGGCTGAGTTCTCGTGGCAGATCCCTTTAAATGGAATTGTAATTATAGTTTCTATGTATGTGTTATACATGAGGACCCAAGGCCAATCTTTCTATAATATTACTACATATGGGCTTCCAATTTATCCTCCATATTATTTTTGAAATGTTAAAGGGGTTTTTAAAGTTTTTCAGACTACTTAGCAATTAAAGAAGTTCCTTCAGGTATTAGTATGCTTTATCGCATTGATTTACCTTCACTGTGAAATATACATTGTCAATTCAACTTTGACTTTACTTCCAACTCTAAGCTCTTCTTGGTTCTAATTAAGGGTCCGGGTGTATCATCTTGTGGAGTAATGTGGCGAGGGTCAGCGACATGTCTCTAGAGCCTTCCCAATCGATAGTTTATCCTAGTAATATACTGGTGATTGATAAGCATAAACCTCCCACTGCGTTGTGTCTATATATTTTATCAACATTTTATCTTTAACCGTTACTATTCTCTCCGGGGATTTCAATAGACACAGATCGAAACAAAAAATACCAAAGCGTTTTATTCTGTTTCCATGAATAGCTAGTCTTTCTTTTTGTGTAGATGAAAGCTTTTCTTCACAAAAACCAGACAAAAAACTTGTGACTAGGTATTATCATAGGAATTAAAATATTACTGAAGCTTGAAGAATGTTGACGCTTTATCCAAATGTGTGGTCTCAAATTGTTGCGCTGGCCCTTCTTCTGATGGTTGCTTTCAAATCTTTGTCCCTCGCTACTCTAATGTATTTTTGCCTGAAATGGGATTTGTTTCTGTCCTTTGTGTGCCCTTTAGATGTCTAAAGACATAAATGTAGAAAAGCAGTGAATAGTTTGTTTTAATGGGCACAAATAGCCCCGCTGGACTCTACTATTGTATATAGAGTGGTAAAGAAGGGTGAGACCAATAAAGAAAAAGTAACAATAATGTAAACAGAATAATTATTGGATAAACAGAATGATTATCAGATTTGATAGACATATCGTGTGTCATGTGATGTGTGGCATGATTTCACAATACTCTGTCACAAGATGTTTATCCTATATTTCTAATTCTGCTTATTTATATAGAACCACCATACTTTGTAGCACTTTACAGATATTGTCATCACTCGTTCGCTTTGGCTTGTACAAACTCCTTTCAGATATATCCCTTGGCTTAAATCCAAATCAGGAATCCAGCACTGTGCTCCGACGAGGCTACGTGGGGCTACCCAGTGGTTGTGTAGAAGTCTGTCAAGGGTTTTGCTACCAGTTCAACATAGGCTATAGATTTTAATAGGTTTCGCGTGAAATTGTAGGCCCTAACCCAATTGAAGTAGAAAGTACGAAGCAATCAGCGAGGTATCCATGAAGCACCCATGCACCGATTGCTTTGTACTTTCTCCTGAGCTATTGTATGCACATTATAAAGAGAGTTGATCACGAAACCCGTAGTGGTCCTTGTACTTTGAATAAAAGAGTGATTTGTTAACTACGCATGAAGTGAGATTTCATTTCCTACGGAAAACACATGGACCCCATTATAGTTTATGGGGTCCGTGTGGTTTCATTGCTCACTGCTTGTCAATGCATTTGATATTTCATTTGGGGGGTCTCTATGTGGACTCCCAGAACAGAATACCGAACACAGATGTGAACCAGGCCGTATACCTTATTCTACTGCAACTGCATGCTAAGATCCAATTTCCTGTAAATCACTTCTCCAGTCTGTCCAGTAAAAAGTATAGAGTGGAGAAGAAAGGATATATTTCTGATTGTCTTCTCACCAACAATAGCATACAGTTACACTAGAACCAGCTTAGTAATTGAGGACTGTTACTGATATGTGAAGGTAAAACACTTCCATGATATGTGCTCATACATCAGTATGGTTCTATGCCAGTCGTGGTTCACATATTTCTTCAAGAATGGATTTAACAGCATATATTATGTGACAACTGTATTCTTTGATCTGTAGAGGTTTTGAGATTTGGGGATTTACATAAATATTGCACTGCATGTTTTTATTATATAAAACATTCATCCTGCAGGGATGTTAACACCATACTAAACCTAGAAGTAAGTGAAGAAGAAATATAGTTGTCCTCACTGATTTCCAATCTGTAGCCTTTTCTGTATGTTCCTGAAAGAATATTAATCAGATAAAGGGTCCTCTTAGCTGTATACCAGACACAGGGTTGTACTGTACATTACATGGCACCTTAGCCTGTCAATGCATCCTATGGATGGGATAAAACTCCTGCATTACTCCTTTGAAGCACAACTACATTTTTGGACAAATTTTGGTTTTCTGGCAGTATTTGGTCATTAATACATTTTGTAATATATTTTATTAACACTTTTTGTCTCTTTTCTGTGAAATCCTGCATCTCTTTATTCTCATCCTTGCTTCTGTATTGAGGGCTATTCCTGCTTCTCGCTGAATGTTACTGTGTATGGAGTAGGGACTTGGCACAACGGCTGTGTAATATATAGAGAAAATGAGGAGAGGGTCACTTCAAACAATTATATCACAGGTGTTATCAAACATATAAACTTGCTTTTGGTGTCATATGATTTTCTTCTTTCATATGACACGAAGTGATATCTATATTATTTCCAGAGATATGTCTGGTTGAAAACACAGTTGAGATTAGGAAATTTCTATGCAGCCGTATATATAAATATTTCAATCCCGACTGTGTATTCAAACAGTGATAACTCTGGAAATAATATATGTGTTACGATCAGCAGGATAACTAAAAAAAAAAACTAATAAATAACCTGCGGATCCCTACTGGGCTCTGAACCGCAGAGCTACCCTGCTGTGAACGAGACCCGACAGTTAGCATCACTGCCGGGCTACACTACCATCTGGGTGTTCTCTGTAAACTTCACAGAGGCAGGGGAATTAGAGTCTAACTGATACGCCTGTGCTAGACTGAGACAAACTAAGATTGTGTGCTCTCAGTTCCTTCACTGAGCAGCACCTAACAGCAGCAACCTGGTGTTGCTTTATTAGCCTGGTAGCTGACAGACTGTGGTAGGAAGTTTCCCACACCCCGCTGTGGTAAAGCAGTGTGCAGACACCGGACACGGTGCAATGGTATGCTAAGCTAGAACACCTTGGAGTACAGTGGTCCTGTACCACCGACTGGGGCTAATCCCCACAAGATAAAGGTCCTACCTATACTAAAGGCAGCTTGCACCTTAAACTAAGTTCTGCACACACATATTCTATTTTAGAAATGAGGCTAGGGCAGTGGGCTGACACACCTGCCTCCTTAAATGGAGGAAGGGCGGTCCCAATCAGTCAGCCCTGCTGCCTGAGCCGGGTGCTCATTGGTTGCCACCATTGTCAGTCAAAAGACTGAGTATGCCCACTGGCTGCAAAGGCCTTAACTCCTGCTAAGCAGGACTGCCAGCAACAAGGAAAGGGTGACAGCCAACAAGATGCTACAACAGAGGAACGGGCTGCAACTCGACCCCTTGGCCACAGCTGCCGCACTGTCCTAACATTATGTATAACAGTTTAACCTTACTGTCCTATGAAAGATGAGAAGCTCCACTTTCACATGACATCCAAAGCAAGTTTGTATGTTTTATAAACTCCGAGATATAATATTTGGTGTGACTATCCCCTCTACATATTACATAGTGTGTACACCATGCTCATACTGCATACACAGTAACATTCAGTGATTTGCAGGAACAGCTCTCAATACAGAAGCAAGGGGAAGAATAAAGAGATACAGGATTTCATAGAAATAGACAAAATTAGATAATAAAGTATATTACAAAATGTATTAAAGACAGAAATACTGCCAGAAAATCAAAATGTTGTCTGAAAGTTTAGTTATGCTCCTCTCCTGACAGTACTCCGTTCCTAATTTTCGGTGTCATTCCGGGGCAGTAAGGAACATTTCCCCCCCAGTACAAGTCTATAGATGACTTTAGTTGGGGAGCGTTTCTCACAGCCCAGTTAGAGTGTCAGGAACGCCCTTCTGACCGTGGGCAGAGAGCGGTGCCAAAACTATTGGCACGAATATCTCCAGCCCCAGGGTACAAAATGGGAAAGCCAATAGAGCACTGACTTCATCCCACTGCTGAAAATATAAAACTGCATATGCAGGAAGACATGAAAGATCCTCTTTAAAGGGCTATTCCAGGAGTTGTATACTGATGACCTATTCATAGGATGCATTAGCAGGCTTAGGTGTCATTCAATGTACAGTATGGCCCTGTGTCTGGTATACAATGAAGAGGACCCTTTATCTGATCAATAGGGATGCTGGAAGTTGGATTTCCATTTATCTGATTTTAATGACCTATGCCTTGGATATGAAATAAATATACAACTTCTGGATAGTCTGGAAGAGGGAAATTAGAGGAAGAAATATTTAGATATGTTTCCCTTTTTTCAGCATTTTGCATGTTTAGTGCTCCTTTTATATAAAAATCACATATAAGCAGCTAGATGAAGTAGAAAGTGAGAATAGTAATAGTTAAACATTTGGAAATGTCTTTCTAATTCTTCTGTCCATTGCTCGATAAGAGGGGCATTACAACGACACAGTATAGAATGTTGTACAGGACAGAGCAGTATAAGGTGGTTCTGCTTGTGTTACTGTATTGTAGTCTAAGTGTTGCTCCATATGGTACGCCACTTTATAAAACAATCCATATGGTGAAGAGCTTTGGCATAAGGCTGCTGCATATGAAGAAGCACTTTAGTGTATGGATGATCTGTAAAATTGAGTGCTATCATGTATCCCTGTGGAAAGAAGGCATTCTGCAGATAAAGGTTATGGATTGTAAGCACTAACACACCATGAAGGCTCGAAATATGGACCTTTTACATTTACTTACACATTCCTGACTTCATGCATTCAATGGGGTTTCTAGTTTTACCTTCAGAAATTCATTTATGTTTTCTATATTTCTGGCTGCTTTTTAGTAAATACCTTGTCTTATCAACCTGTTCTCTGTGTTTTCTGTAACATGTTCCATTGATATAAACACAGCGGTCTATTGTTAAAATCATTGTATTAAATGTGCATTGAACTGTGATCCAACTTCAAGGCTCCAAGACAAAATATTTGTTCTCAGATTATAGTCAAGTGTTATGTGATGGATTTAATAAAGATACACAATGGCTCCACAAACCAAGAAAAAACTATGCATGCATATTTATTAGAAGTGTGAAAAAGTCTGTGGTATATACTAAGTCATGGATTCTGTAAGAATTATCATATAATCTACTGTAGCAAAAAAACTTTTGTAAAAATGTAGTATAGCTATGTTGAGGTAGTGACCTCCACCAGAATACGGGTCACTTCCAGTGGTCAGTCACCTGCTCCAAATCAATCATGCATGTGCGCGCTGACTAGGATAAATTCTTACACAGGAGTCAGTTTTAATCC
Organism: Leptodactylus fuscus; assembly: GCF_031893055.1. NCBI lineage: Eukaryota > Metazoa > Chordata > Amphibia > Anura > Leptodactylidae > Leptodactylus > Leptodactylus fuscus. Next base: position 55,111,118 of record NC_134266.1, read on the forward strand.
CAGTCCATGCAACAAGGCACTGTGCCTGCTCACACAGTACTGAGGTTTATTGAGGAAGTTACAGTTTTTATACAGGAATGCAAGAGATAAGGTAGTAGGCAGGCTGTAAGCATATACGTCTTGTATCCGAATACACTGGCGATCAGTCATTGGCTTTTAAGTTTCAACATCTCTTAGGTTTCGATTTCCAGAGAAATGATACTGTCTTTCTTGTAAACCACATGATCGTGTGCGTCAGCCTCTGGGTGCAGTGCCGGATACAGGCGCCATCTTAATGTATAAACGTTGCACAAAGAAAAATATAATTTCTTAAGCAGTATAAAGAATGTATAAAACTAAGAATGGACATGGTTTACCTTCACAGCTATAAGAGCCAAGATAACATATTGTTGTCAACAAAGAGATGGTATGGGATTACAGCATCCACATGTTACATTAACTCACTGCCAGTTCGGTTCTATTAAAAATCAACATTCATATTTTGTCCTTCTCCATACTGACCACAAGATCTACCTGACCATTCATTGGAATGGGATTGATCTGTAGCATGACCCTACAACATTGGATGTGTCACTTCCTGAGAAGTGGAGGTGATACTTTTTCAGAAAGAAAGCAGCCATGTTTTCTAATTCTGGATAACTTCTGTAACATTAAAGCCACAGACTTCACTTATTTAATATATGCAAAGCTGTTTAATGAAGTGTCAGGTTTATAAAGCTTAGTTTTAGAAGAAAATTTACCAAAAAAGAGAAGCATCATCATCCAGCTCATGAATAGCGGTCTGTTGGCCAATAAATTGCCAAACTGCATTATGTGAGTGCCATGGCAGTTGCAAGAAAATGAAATGAGGTCCATCCAGTCCTCAGGTCTCCAGACCTCAACCCAATCAAATGCTCGTGGATAGAGTTGAAGAAAAAGCTATATTTGTACCCAAATAAGTCAACCAGTATGCACCAACATTGGAAACGTATAGAAGAGACCTGGGATCAGATTTCAGGCGAAATGGGCTTCAATTTCATCGAGAGCATGCACAGAAGGATTCAGGGAGTATTAAAATCAACTAGATGACCATGTGCTTCTGGCAAGCTGTGAATTAAAAACATGGGAGGTACATGGCGGACACGTGGATTTCTCCCATGTGCTGCCCATGCACCAGCTGTGCTTCTGCCGCACCCCTTCATTAAATGAATAGGAGCCACGGGAGCCAGGCCACAAAATAGGACAGGAATTGGACCTATTGTGTATTTTGTGGCCCGGACTGTCGGCTTGCACATGTGACCGAGTAATTCACAGTCATGTGTACGGGCCCATAGACTAAGGATGTAGCTAGTGTCTAAATGCAGAGTTGGTTCATGTTTAGCCGCTCTATGGTGATGGGCTCTTAAATATTAGGCTATTCATTGTTTATTTTTAAGTATCAAATGCTGGATCATTTTCCGTGTTCTAATTTGCTCCAAAATTTGGAGTTTGTAAACTTGCAGAATTAAAATATATGTATAAGATATAATAAATAAAATAACCGAGAATTTCCAAATAATAGATGTAAAGGTAAACTTGGTTCATGATATTCAGAGTGTTGCAAGATGACCAGTAAAAACAAAACAAAACAAAAAAACTGTGATACTTAGGTATGTTATGTAAGACACGTAGTTGTCTCTTTTTTTGCTATTTTTCAGAGCTGACCATATTGCAGGGTTCATTCCATAATATCTCAAACCAATTGACAAGGTAAAGATAGATACAACAGCGTCTCCATAATAAATGACTGAAACAGCTTAAATTAAAAAAAAAGTTCACATCCTAAATAATAAATCAATCATACGGAATGGATTTGATTCAGCACAACGCAAGCTAACGTTGGCTTTTTCGCAGTATGGCTCAATCTTCATTGCATAAATGTAAATTTATTTTCTTATGGGGCTGTTGGAAATTTTAATAGCCAAAATGTTGTCAATAACTCAAGAACAAGGTGCGTTGCGGCTTCTTTCCTCTCAGCACAGCTATTCAGTTCGGTTAAGGTAATCAAAAGAGATGACAGTGAAAAATGCTGTTTTGATTGCACCAATATAAATTTTTCAATTTGTTTTATATGGACTGTAACTTCTGTGAAGATTGATCTAGAAATTAAAAAGAATGGTTTTTCACTTTTTATACAAGTCAGGTAATAACTTATCTTTACGGTGGTCAAAAAATGTGTGAAACAATTTGTAATGTTAAGCCATTTGTCATGGGAAGTCTTGTCAATTTTTTTAATGCAAACATTCCCCCTGTTTTAATTTGCATGCAAAAACTCTTAACTAAGGCAGCGGGCTATACAAATCACTCGGAATGATCTCGTACAAGCAGTGCCTTATTTTTTAAGGACAGTGAGTGAATGATAGTATGGAGCCGTAGTTTTTCATCCACAGATCTACCATGTATCAAAAGAATTAATATAGGGGAACTAATGGAATGTCGTCTACCTTCCGTGATTTATTTTAAAGTGAATAGTATAAGCTTTTCAAACAGAAAGTGTCTTGACTTTGCTGTCCTTGACATTACCTTTTGCTTGAAAAGTCCTATTTGTTTCATATGTCACCTCTGGGTACATGTGTATAGTGTCAACGTAGGAGTTAATTTAAAAGTTACTGCAAGAAATATTGAGGCGTATGACAATATAGGAGTTCAGAATTGCCTTTCTGCTTCTGGCGTAATATATCACTTTCGTAGATATTCCATATTCTTCATTGGAGTAACATTCCATCCATGTCATAGGTTTTCCATCATGCCAAACTTTTCTTCAAGTTTGTAAATTTTTATATTAGTATTATATTGATGGTTTGGACTAGTGCATGTAAAGTAGAATCGACATAGGCTTGATATTCTTGTCTTCTGAGCAGGCAGACTGTGATCACTGGCAAATCTTCCCAATGATTATCACTCAACCTTTTCAATTACTGAAGTTGATGTATCGCCGTGACTTTTAACCATACGGAGGTGTATTATATAACGCAGTCAATTTTTTTTATAATGAGAGTTGTAACTTAAAGGTTAAATATATCTTCTAAAGTAGAAAACCATCCTTGTGTTTATACAGTTTATTTTATGGGCAGATTTTATTAGACGTTCTGTGTCTTTACCATTAGATGTTCTATGTCTTCACCTATAGAATATTACTGAAAAAGGTGATCGGTTTTCTCATTAATGTCATTCAAACATCCTATTATTTTGTGTATACACCTTGAGTACAGGCCGATGTATTTCCATGGTTTCAGCCCAATCACTGAGTTATAATTGTTTTTACCTGTTCCATAGGGCTAGCAAAAATCAGGGGAAAATAGAAATAAAGCATGGTTTCTAGCTCAAATTACACAGAGTTGGTAGTCTGTAGCCAGAGAAGTCTGCACAAGAGCTCTATGAATAAAAGTAAAGAATATATACCAAACTTAATGCTTCTCCCAAGGTGACAGGACCCCAAATTTAAAGCTTCCCCTATCGTAATATGCCTCCAAATTTAGAGGAGTTGTCCCATCTCAAGGATCCTATCTAAATTGATATCTTATGTAAATTGAAGACTTTTCCCAAATATATTGCTTAAAAAAATGTTGCTTTGTTTGCCTGCTATGTGACCTTATTCCTCCCATTGTTTACACAGTGTTGCTATAGCTACAGACCTATAGGACAAATGATGTCACTTACTCACTGCTCTTGCTGGCAGGACAATCATTCGACTAATTACAGTTTGCTGATAAAGCCAAGTCTGTTATCTCTATATGTAAACACACAAATAACACTGAGTCCATTCTGTACAAGCATCTGCATATTATCTGATCTGCATAAGTGTTACGAGACTTCTCTGGATGTTTAGCAAGAGGAAGGGGGAGGGAGGAGAAATACAGGAAGTGAGATGAAAAGACTGCAACCAGACTGCTGAGACACTGAGATGGGAAAAACTCCTTTAAAGCTTCTCCTACTGTAACAGGACCCCAAATTTAAAGCTTCGTCTAATGTAAAAAGACCCCAAATTTAAATCTTCTTTCAATGTGATAAGACCCCTACTTGGTGACATTTCTAATTGGGGTATGTTAAGTGGCAGGTGGGCCCTTGAGTCCCCTTTGGCACCAGGACATAAATGTGACTACTTGCATTACACCTCTTTAGCTAACCTGTGCAGTCAATGTTTTTCTATAAAGACTATATGTGATTTTTTTTGTCTTTGCATTGTCATTTAACTGGTTATTAAAATGTTTGCAAGGTGGACGCACTTTTTTGAAGAAAATTTAGTTTCATTGTATACTATGTTATTAAAAAGTTGAACCTTGTGCTTTAAAAATCATTCTGTACCCGAAACAGCAAAGTGATGCCACAATATACAGTGTATACCCAGCAGTGACTTGTGTTAAATACAGTCACAGGACATAGGCATATACTGTACTTTTTCAGAGAGAACTTAATTTGGAAACACATTTAATGATAAAAGAAGGATAACCTTGATAGAGGGTATTTCTCCCACTTTGGCATCTCTGATTATAATTTATGTTGGATGCCGAACAAGTTCATTATGTAAATGTAACATACACTAAAAACTGTCAGAATGAAAAGAATCTATAAACAACGTACAAGTGCCCTCTAGGAACTTCCCTCCCATGCCAGCTGTTATGTCACACCCTATGTGAACTGGCGAGGGCGAGACTGTCACTGAGGTTTGCCCTTTCCTATTATTCTTTAAGCAAACTATCTAAAGTTTCTCCCAGTGAAAGCTCTTACCAGGAGCTTCTAAACCGTATAGCAATGTGTGCTTAGTTTACATGGTGCATAAGTTTAAGTTTAATTTATTACTTGCAACTTTCTAAAATTTCATAAATTTTTTTGTGCAAACACATTTATAGAGCAGCACGGTGGCCTTACAGTGCTGGAGTCCTGGATACAGATCCAACCAAGGACAACATCCGCATGGAGTTTGTTCTTCCTGTGTGGGTTCCATCCTAATACTCCAGTTTACTTTCTCATGGATATATAGATTGTCAGCCCTACTTAGAACAGTGAGTGATAATATCTGTAAAGAGTTGTGAAATATGTTGGTGCTATATAAGCAATCGAAACAAATAAATTCCACTTTATCTTGATTTCAAAAATGCACCAAAAAACCATCCGTAGTAAACTCTGGCATCCATCCACTACAAGTTTATGAACCAGCGTGGCAAAAAATTCACCTCATTCTTAATCTGCCCCAATTTCTTTTGTCATTCATCTTGAAATTTCTCAAACTAAAATTAAAAATAAGGAAGGATACATTCATAGATCAAAATAGTTTTGCAATTTCCATAGTCCATGGGCTATAACCGTTCCTTCTTGTTTGGCTTCCAGTGCAGTCAGGGCTGTTTTAACACATTAGTGGGTCCTGCTCTAAAGTTTCATAAGTTTCAGCTACATCATTTATTATCTTCAAAGGTGCCTGAGACAATATAGTGTCCCCTCGAAGTAGCCTCCACATAATGCCCCCTGCCCCTCCACGACTATTACTCTTACATACTACAATCTGAAGCTTGAATCTTGGGTCACAATATTGACAGCTGTTTGTTACATCACTGTATTCAACTGTATCTGAGTCCTAAGGATGCAGATATAGCTGAAATCACTATCTGCTGCCCAGAACAGCAGTATCAGAAGCCATGACTATACCTTCTGGGCTAGCTAGGACCCAGAGATTCTGCCTGGCACTGTATGCACAGTAATACTGCATTTATTTTAGTGTACGGTAGGATAAGTGCTGAGGTACAGAACAATATCTGCTGACAATATTGACAGAATGTGATATTACTTTTGTTATTATTACTATAGATAGACTTGGCAGAGCTTAATTTCTCATGTAACTGTTTCCTTTGAGAATCGTGATATAAAGTTTGAGAATCATGATACAAGCTTACAAATGAAAAACTCGGCTATTCAGTCTGGACAAACTCTTCTGTAAGAGCCGGATATCCCAAAGTACTGAGTAAGATTGCAGTAACAATAATCTTTGCCACTCGTAAATCTGTCAATCATTATCTATAATACATGACATTAATCCAAATGCAAAAAAAGAGTGAAATATTTTACTTTTGATGCATAAAGAACATACTAAAACATAAATAAACCAGTGAAGAAATGTAGTATTTAATGGGGTCGCTCATTATAGTCTATGGACCCCTCGAACAGAAATCTGAACACAGGTGTGAACCTGGCATTAGTTCTGCCGTAGAGTTGAGCAAATATTTTGAATTGGATATGAATTTTCCAAAAGTTTTAGACTTGACCCAAACCCCTAACTTTTAGTGTTTGTCACCCACAATTCACTATTATTAGAGTATAATAAGCAGAGTTCCAATGGAGGTGCAGAAACATAATAAAAACTTATATTGACCTTCCCTTACATCTACTGGGCCCCTGGGTGCCCTTCAGTGGTCTTCCAGCCTCTTCTGGCATCCTGAGAGATGGAACGGGTCACCAGAGGACTATAGAGTCCAGTAATTGAGTCTTAGCAGTCACGTGGGGAACAATGACAAATGCCCAATGTGAATTTGGGGTTCAGCATCCCTGGTGACGTCGTTCAGGTGAAGAGAAGATCAATAAAGAGGATCTAAATGAAGCCAAAAAGCAGTGAAGTGAGGAAATGTGTTTATTATGTTTCGGCACCTCATGTGGACCTCCGATTATTATACTCTTGTAGCCGAAGAGACCCAAAAGTATAATAATAGCACTTATGGCTCAAATCTAAACAGGTGCAAAAAACCCACAAATATTCAATGAAACAAATCTTGTGAGGTTTGCCCATACTTTATCTGCAGTTATAATGTCCATATCAATAAAAATGATCCAATGATACAATATAGAATGTTATGTAATTATTATTACAGTCATATTATTAATGAAATACCTCACTTACTTCATTAGTATATGATATTTACAGCATTTTTGCTAAACTCCTCAGACATAATCCATTATGCGGCATATTTCCAATACTCGAATATAACGCTGTACCTTAACTCTTTTTATTCTTACAACAATGTAACACTTAGCTTTACACTGAAGAAGGCTTCGAGTCCCTGGCCACACTACCTACGAGGAGCAATATACATCTACTTGTTCAAGATCACAATCCTCTCTCACAGGAGAAATAAATTCAGACTCAGTATTGGAAACAGAGTCGTTAAATTCTGAGCAACTGATATCCTATTGATTTTAGCATTGCCCCCTAGCTGGAACTGTTCTTTGATATCTATGAATCCTAAAAGAACACAACTAAAGCCTGAATTCTCTGGGATCCCGGTACTTGTTTGTTGGAATCAGCAATAGATGATACAACATAATGACAAAGAAGCCATTAATTGGATTAAGCGTATTGTTTCACTTTTCATTTTTTCTGTATTGGTCACTTGCACAGAGATGAGACGCATAAAGCATATCTCCAATTATAAAGCATTTCAGAAACACAGGTGAATATAGGAAACTTTGTAACATATCCCATTATAGAAATATATTTTATTCTCCACTTATTAGGCTGCCCCCCTCCTCCTCATATTCACTCCGACTGTTTATTTATATATAGTCTGTCTCCATGTACAGCTCACACACTCAAGTCTATGGAGAGGGGAGGGGGAGGAGGCTGTTAATTGATTTACTGCTTCATTCTGTACAATGGTAGTTTGAAGATATTGCAGTGCTAAAAGAGTTTGTGGACTCAAAGTGTAGCAGAATATAGTAGCTGCAGCTATGTGTATGTCTCTTTCCAAGTACCTTGCTCCTCCCCCTCCCCTCCCCTTCCTAAGTGGGTTCATTTAGAAGTGACTGAGGGGATTAACATACAAAAGGTAGGTCTGGAATATCCTTTCTAAAGGCTATGTAAGTATGTGCTTAGATAAAAATGACTTTTCCCAATGATAGAGCCCCTTTAAGGCTGAAGGCTGTCACTTCAAACAGTTATATCTTAGGCATTATAAAACCTAGAACGGTGCTTCTGGTGTCATATCAAAGATGAGATTCTACCTAGATTTTTTTTTACAGAGGAAAAGAGTTGGGCGGGGTGCATTGGCCACTGCGTATCAATATGCCAATCTCAATTGTATTTTCGACTGGTAATTCCTCTGGATATTTTACAAGTAGAACTGTGATCTTGGTACTATGTGAAAGCAGAGAATCTTTTGTTAGACACCAGACGCTCTGTTTTTATGTTTTGAAATGCACAAGGTAAAGCCCCCAGCCTCAGCCCTGTCTTATACAATTATTCACCCATCTGTACATCAGCTCTCAATAAAGAAACAAGGGAAAGAATAAGAAGCCAATGATTTTACAGAACAGTGTCAAGACTTGTTCAAGTATATTCTAAAATGTATTAATGATACAAATGCTGCCAGAAAATCAAAAGTTGTTGGAAAGTTTAGTTACGCTTCAAAGTTGCCGCAACTTTTTATTTATTCATTAAGATTCATCTTAACCTTTGCTACATTGGTAGATTTTTTTTTTTAGAACCATTTACAGCCTATCAGGGGTATCATTACTTTCAATCCATAGCACATCGGCATTGACAAACTCTGGCCTGACATTTCACAGATTACGGAAGCAATGACTGGTGAGAGATCCACTCGCTTTTACAGCTGATAATGTATATTTTGCTTATTGCACACAGCTGTGTTATTTCTGACAGATTCTTCAGTATGGTGGTTAAACATGTCACTAAAGTGATAAGGTTATTGGGGAAGTCAATTGAAGGTCATCCCTCCACTGGAGCTACTCCCTTCAGTGTCTATGACCTCAAAATTGAAAGACCTGTTGTATTGTACGGTGGACATCAGAATATTGAGTAAAAACAACCCATCAATGGTTAAAATAAGAAAAATCCAACGCGTTGACGCTTCTGCTGTGGCCTATAAAGCAACGTACATTTTAATTAGAATGATAGCAGGTAGGGTTATAGTGAGAAGAATGGAGATCATCCTCACTTTGTAAGTAAATAACTCAGAACAATAATATCATCCCCTTGATATTAGATCTTTGGCTTTCCCTGCAGTTTATCCCAATGGCCTGGGTTTCCTGTTTAATCTAACATTACATAAACTAGGTATGGTAATTAGCCAATTCACAGAGAGCTCATTAAGACAAAGATTCAATGCTCATACATTCATGATCACAAAATGAGATTTTTCCGCCTGTTTTTTCGTAATTCTTATATCATTTAACATCTTAACGTCGCTTCATTTGAATTCCTTCCAGCGAGCGTCTCAACTTGAGCAGCAAGACTGCTGCTATTCTAATCACTTTCCCTAATCTTATTTTGAAAAGGTGGCCTGTAATGACCAATGTAACAGTTCATTGACCTGTGCATTGTAAAGCGCTTGACATAGTTCTGAGGCAAACTAGGGCACTAATTGTCTTGTATTGCATTCAATAGGAGAGAGTGTTCTATAGAGGTGATTATTTTTATAATAAACTTTAATAAACCTCCCGCTGGTGTTTTTAAATTAGACTATAGCTAGGGGCATGATTTTAATTAAGAAAATGCTTCACAGCTAGTATGCTGTATCATTCTCCTCCCAGGGTAGATAGGAAACAAAATATTTTGTTTGTCTTCAAGTCTGTAGCCAGAGAAAAGAAAAAGCTTAGAATGGAAGGAAATGCCTGATAAGATGAGGAAATCCAATCTGTTACTGTACATGGCGACTATACAAAACACTCACTCACTTGTTAATACTACGATACTGTACATACTGCAAGTTCTATTGTTACCTGCCCATGTCTAACAAGTGTTACTACTACTCATTCCAAAGACCACAGATGATCTAATATGTGACAAAACCCTTCTACATATTGATTCAATACTATATTATCTACCAGTGAGGTAGGTCACACTATATAAAAGTTCTGGCATGTCACAGCCCTTTCTTGGGAGATCGTTTAACACATTTTTAAATATTGTAGATATAGAAAGAAGGTTCTGACAATCTGGCGCTATATCATGGTTCTCTCCGAAAATAAGACAGGGTCTTATATATTTGCAGGGCTTATTTTTGGGATGTTTTTTCTATGAACAAACATTTGATTACTTTGTATTTCAATTTGTTTCAGAGGAATGATTGTGTGTGTGTATATATATATATATATATATATATATATATATATATATATATGGACAAAATTGTTGGTACCCCTTATTTAATGAGAGAAAAACCCACAATGGTCACAGAAGTAACTTGAATCTGACAAAAGTGATAATGAATAAAAATTCTATGAAAATGAACAAATGAAAGTCAGACATTGCTTTTCGCTTCAACAGAATTTAAACAAAAAATAAAACTCATGAAACAGGCCTGGACAGAAATGATGGTTCCCTTAACTTAATATTTTGTTATACAACCTTTTCCTGTAACTGTCAATGAGACTTCTGCACCTCTCAACAGGTATTTTGGCCACTCCTCATGAGCAAACCGCTCTCAGGTTTGAAGGGTGCCTTTCCCGTTATGTGCCCCAGTGGAAGAGTACCATTACTGATAGCTCTTCACTGTCAGAAGGGCATTTCTGACAGTCTAACTGGGAACATCCCTCCTGACAGTCCTGTGTGTAGAGCTATACTGTGAGCGGGCATTTCTTACTGCCCAGCCATGATGCTGAGCAATGAGGAACCCCCCCCACACACACACACACACACCTCCTGACAATACTCACCCATAGGCTAGTACTGGGGGGATCATGGCTCCTTGCAAACTCCTTGCAGATGTTATTCTTGGATTTGCATCGAGGACACAAATGCTTAAATGCTAACCACTGAGCCATTGTGCAGGGAAATGTGCTTTATGGAGGAGTATGTGTTTAAAAGAATTATTTCTTGTACTGATTTCTTGTACTGTAAATATATATATAGAATTATTAATGGAACAGAGTGTAGGCTGTAAACTGTAGTATGTGTTATAATGAGGAGGTTGTAGAGTACAATATTTGTCCTATAATAAAGTATATATTATACAGAGAAATATATGTTGGTTATTGTGTGGGCGACTATGCAATAAATCAAGGAGTATGTGTGTAATGGTTGATTATGTGGACATGTAAATGTTTTATAAAGAAATATGTAATGTTTACAAGAGCAAGTGTTCTACTGTATATAGTGTATGTATCATGCACAGGAGTCTGCATAGCGTTTTTTAAAGGAGTTTGTCTTATGAAATGGAATATAAGTAGCATAGAAGTGTGTTTTGTACTATATAATAAAGTATGCGTAGTATGACGTGCCTTAAATGGTACCATATGTATAGTATATGGTAATGTATGCTGCCTGCACAGTAGAAAGTTGTATATGAAGGACAGAGTAAGCTATATTGTATGATGAGTATGTTTAGTGGTTGTGTATGCAGTATAGTATAGTCAAAATGTTGTATAATGAAGTATGCATACTATATAGGAGTGTATATTTTATGGTAGAGTATATATTGTGCAATGGACTATGCTGTATAACTGAATAGTTTTATTACATGGAGAAATAAATATAATGGTGTACTGTATGTGTCTTAATGTCAAGTACTATATAAGTAGCATAGACACATATATAACATAAAGCAGCATATCTTGTATAGAAGGGTATGTGTTACGACATCTGCTAACTTTCAGATTCATTTACTGGACTCACAATGCTTGTGTCAGCATGAGCTTTATATATTGATACATTAAAGAATGAAAATATGATATTTAATAAATAGATGATTCAATGAAAAATTGTAATAGTAATTATCCTTGAGGATGACCTTCACTTTATTCCCATATCAATGAAGAGTCTGGCATGGTACCAGTAGGTAAAGCAGAAAGCATTTGTTCCCCACTTGCTCGGCTCTGCACTGGAGTTTCCTAGTCTCGGGCATTACTATTCCCGTGCTGTAATCTTTTACTCATGGCTCATAGACTAAATAGACACTTTAATTTTAACATTATAAATGAATACTAATAGAACAGATAGATTCTCATAGAATAGTCTAAATTGAATTTGGTTCTGCTTTAATCATAACTGTAATACTCTTGTTTTTGTGGCTTTTTTTTTTCCCCTGAGAACCTTTTTTCATTTCATTTTTAGACTTGGATATTTTTATGTGACACAATAGATATAAAGTTAACAAATGACCCAATATCTCATATCATATTATTGTTTTCTTATTATTTTAAAATCCAAATAATGTTTTGTACTGTAATTAAAGGGGTTGTCCAGGTTAAATTTTTAAAGTTTAAATATGTTGGGGGCAGTGAAAAAAAAAAAAACACTCTCCAGTCCCTGTTGCCCCATTGTCGCCCAGTGCCTGCCGGGGTTCTTCTGGCATTGTGCTGAAGCTGCTGATTGGTTATATGACCACTGAGGGCTCAGCAAGAGGACCCGTTATATCACAGGTAGCTACATTCAGGTCCTTCACTGACTGACTTCAGTAGTCACGTGACTGCTGAAGCCAATAAGCGGTTCAGCATAAAGCTGGGCGCAGATGACACTGGGAACACAAGAGCAACGGGGACAGGTGGGTGGCTGTTGTTTCCATCAGCTGATCGGTGTAGAAGGTTCCCTCTCAGGGGGCATTCACACAGAGTAAAGTGGCACTAATTCTGCCACAATAACTTGCAGCAGAATCAGCACTGATAAAAAGACTCCCATTGACTTCAATTGGTTCCGTTTAAAGCACGGGACACTTTGAAGTCAATGGGAGGCTTTTTAACCCATTGATTTCAACGTGTTCCTCAATGTGTTTACTCTGTGTGAATGCCCCCTAAGTCCCAATTTATGGTCTCACTAAAGGATAGTTCATCAAGCCCTGAAAACCCCTTTAGGCCAGTACCACACGTCTTATAAAAAAATGTGGCGTTTTATAGTCATCTCGAATCCGATCCCCACCCTGCAGAAAATATGTGCAACATGAATTTTCTGAAACCATTGTGTTTTTTGGAAATCGCAACATTTCAATTATACCTACGTAAACGTTGATGGTTTCCCTATAGGTATAATAGAAGCAGAAAGTAAGGAAGCATTCACACAGAGTTTAAACTCGCTCATTCTGAACGTAAAACTCGTTCAGAGTGAGTGGCGTATAAAACAGATCCCATTGACTTGAATGGGTGTCGGCATACACATTGAAATCAATGGGAGGCTTTTTTACCTATTGCTTTCAATGTAATACGCGCATATGCTGGCACCCATTCAAGTCAATGGGATCTGTTTTATACACCGCTCACTCTGAACGAGTTTTACGTGTGAAGGCTCCCTAACTTTGCTTGAAAAGCGTTGCTGGAAAAAACGCAATGTGCTGCCGCTGTGTTTTGTCTACGGCCTGCTACGTATGGCCTTAGCAGCTACACATTGGCCGCGATGTGCAGCCTCATCTAAAATCCTCCTGCAATAGTTCATTTCCTAAACCTATGTTGTACCTATGTATTTTGGGTTATAGCATGTGAGCAAATATTTGTGATTATATAGTTGGGTTAACATGATGAATTACATGTTGGTCATGTATCAGATCAGTGCTGTAGTCAATTTTATTGTTGTACTTCTTTGATGATTCAGAACAGCAGAATTGACAAACACGAGTATGAACAGGGCCTAAGGCTGCATTGTTCTCTTTTATCATAGTACAGTATTTTCTATAAACATATTGTTTAGCTCCTAAAATAGCTACCTTCTTAATATCGCTATAAAAGTGCGACATATCTTAGTCTCATCTCCGTTGTGGTTTTCATTTTACTACATGATAAATATAACATCCCATATATAAATATAGAACCTCATATAGTAAAAAAAAGTGCAATCACTTACGATATGACACCTCTATCAGTAACCTGCCCATTTGCTGGTTTTATGTTTCCTTTCTTCATATGTGTTTGGTATTGCTATTTACTGATCAGGTCTCAGAAGACAAGCGCTGGTTATGTGGCTGAATGGCTGCAGAGAAATGGAATCCCTGTGCAACCATTTCCCTGATACATTTATTAGGTCAACCTCTGCAAGCTGCTCTCAGCTCTAATGAAAATGAAAGAGCAGAAATATGGGATTCTTCCACTTATAGATCTCTATGTGACTGACTGACATATAGTATTTGTCAGGCATTGGAAGAGCTGTGAAGAGTGCTGTGCAGATCTGGTCTCTGCATACATAGTGTGCTATGTGAAGGAAAATGCACTGTACATAAGCAGATGGAGAAATGGTAACAATGTGTGCAATGGCTGGCTTCTCCCTCATTAGCTCACGGGAACTCATTTATTTTGGCAGAATTTGCTAAAGCTAAATGGTCTTTTGTTGTTGCAATAAATTTATTGGACGATGATCACATAAAATACAAACACGTGTTACTAATAATTAACCATTCATTAACTAAACATTAGGTGGGAAGCTTGGCTGGGCTGGATATTGCTTTCTTTGTACCTTAAATTCTAAAAGATCCAGGGCGCCATGTGACGTAACAGCGTCCTGCACATATAGGTTGTGTTCACATCTGCGTCCAGTGTCTCTGTGGCAGTGTCTATCAGAACAAAAAATACAGAATGAAAAATGTCCTGTCAGCCCAATTCCTGAGGGGAAAAAAAGGATGCCCAATGGACCCCCATTCTAGTCAGTGGGGTTCTGCTGCAATCTGTGATTTGATGGTGGTTTTTCTGTTCTTTTGACCATGCAAAGGACAGAAGATCAGATAGGACAACACAGGTGTGAACTTAGTAAGACTGCCAGGACTATAACTAAGGAAGTATAATTTTGGAGACCACATGATCATTATAAAGGGTTAAGGATCATCGATGGAAAGAAAGTGAGAAAGGATTAATCTGATCTTTAGGCTGGGGCCCCACAGGACGTAAATGCCATGATTTGCCTAAAGTGGAAATGCTGTGGTAAAAATCGCAGCGTTTGACAGTCACGGCAAAGTGGATGGAATTCTAGTGAATCCCATGTCCACTTTGCAATGGAAACCAGGGTACGGACACAACTGGTGCGGTTTTGGAAATCACAGCATGTCAATTATATTTAAGAAAATGCCGGTGGTTTCCCCATAGGTATAATTTTAACAGAAAGTCCACAGAGGACACCTCTGATAACTTTCTGTCTTAAGCGCTGTGATGCATCACCAAGTACAAAATTCTAAATGACATACCTGCCACTGATCAATTAAATTCTTCTACCTGTTCCATAGATAAGACTCCTGGAAGGTTTTGCATACATTCAGTCTTGTTCTCCAAGTGGGCACTAATCTTTAGGGTTTTTTTTAAACATGAGAGGTTACTGCCTACTTGGAGAATAAGAACTACATTACATATAATCTTCCAAGGGGTTATATATTTTGAACAGATGGATATATTTAAAGTATGATTTTATTTGATTTTTTTTGCATTTTGTACGTGGTGATAGGCCCTCTTTAAGGCTAAAGTCCCACATGGTGTCTCACAGCAAAAAAGCACTGTGGGGAAAACCACACCAGCTTCGCTTCAAACTGATCATTCATGGGGGTCTCTGGTGTTGGACTGATCTTAGACTAAGGACCTATGCAAACAATAGGCTATTAATCTTCTAAAACTGGAAAACCCCTTTAACATCTATGAGGCTGATGGAAACAACTGAGCAATGTGTGTAGATGATGAATGTCCTTTGCAGGAAAATTACCGTAAGCATCTTTTCAGGAACATATCACACATGTTGAGGCAGTTGTAGTGTTAACAGGCATCATATTTGCATGGTTTACTAATAAAATGGGGAATATACAATTAGTGTAATTGTAAATCTAGAGTAGATTTATGTCCAGAGATTGAGGGCTCTTCTTTTCTAGTTTTCTAGTCTGATAACAGGACCGTCTGATAACAGGACCACCTGTCCTGGTCTGATCTTATGTATGTTAGAAGTCTAGCTCCCATGACTGTATGGTTTATTCATTAAGCATACTGGATAGAGATTATTATTATTTATTATTATTATTATTATTATTATTATTATTATTATTATTATTATTGATATTATTTTTAGAATGTCTCAGCTCTCTGCCCGTGGCTTACAAACAGGAGCAGAGGGCTTTTGCTCAATACTTTTCTAAGGATCTTTTTGGTGCCTATACATGTATTCTTCTGAACATCTCGTATAGGGTTGAGCCAATCTTGAGATTTCAGGATCGATTTTAAAATCCGATTTCCGATCATTTTGCAGCCGATCCCGATTGTGATCATGAAACTTGCTCGATCGCCGATCGGGATCCGATCTTTTCCGATCCCGATCTCTCAACCCTATTAATGATATATAGATGAATAGGGTTGAGCCAATCTTGAGATAACCTCTGACCTCGATCCAGTCGGAAAAGATCGGGATCGGAATTCCGATCCCGATTGCGCAACACTACTCTCGGATATTATTATTATTATTATTAATTATTTATTATTATTATTATTATTATTATTATTATTATTATTATTATTATTATATTTTGCAAAGGGGTTGATTTTTGTAGCTGTCCATAGACACCAAATCTTTCTATTGACCGATCTATTTTCTAACATATCTAATAATTGAATGATTTCTTGTGTGTATTTATTTCTTTTATTATACACACAAGTTGTAGTCAATGCTTTGGATCTCTTCATACAGTATATTGAGCATTTGGGCCTTCTGATGACAAGTACAACAGAGTCTTCCGGATCCCTGTGATCGAGCCCCCCGCAGCCGTTCCTTACAAGTGATCATTCCCTAATTATCTCTCAAGAGCTGTTTCCAATCTTATCTTTTGAAGCCGTACCAAAGTAAAAATTCACTTTAAAACCTTCCAGCTGAAGAGATGGAGATGGAGTTATTATTAGATCTGTGGGGCTTATTTATTGCATGAGGATCACGATGTACAGTATACTATACATATATGAGCTTTACATTATAATACTATATGGCACTAGAATGAAGGAAACTCCTATCCAGAGCATATGCGTTCTGCATTTATACCAATGTATTTTGCGTTATATAACAATGTTATTATATTCTCTTTATTGCACATATGACCTACAATACTTACTATGTCCTTAATTTACCATGTAAAGCAGCTTGGGTCAATTTTCCTTGTTATTTTATTCGTTCTTTAGCATACACTATGTATTTTCGCATGCGGCTGGTAGCAGGTGCTAAAACTGGAAAGTACATAATATATTTCCAGAAGATAGCCAATTATAAAGGAAGGAATATCACTCAGATATTGGCCCTATCTGTTACGCGGGGAAGGAAACGGAAGACAAATCTAGTATGTTCACTAAATGCATGGAAAATTACATTGAGATAAACAACTCTTATTAAACTTTTCTCATCTTGCTGCAAAATAATGAAACCCGCGGAAAAGTTCATTTTATCATTTTCCAAAGGTATGATTTTCATAATGCAGAAGTGAAAATGGAAAATTACAGTTCAGTTTAGAAATAAGAAAACAGAGGCATGCATTTGGGAAGAGAAGAGAAAGCAGTGAAGAAGAAAGATTGGAAGCGTAATATAAAATACTATTCATCTTGTGCTATAGCCCGCATTTTCTTTTAAATTAGAGTTCGCCACACAAAGGTTGCAGAAAAATAGTATTGTAAACCCAGCTGCTATTTGAGTGCGAGCTTTTTATGTGTTCTAGACTACAGTTGAATCTTTCATTATTATAGCATTTGACGTGATGCAATAGCCTATTTGCAGAGCTTGTGTGCCGAGGATGACGCTTAAAGTGAATTTGTGTTAATGGGAGATGTGACGTGCATCACTTCAATTCTCATAGCTCTTTTTTTTTTCTTCCGTAACATTGAAGGAACATAACTCTAAAAGGAAACAGCTCTTGGAAATGTAGCTAGTGTGGATTGATTTTGCTTACAGCGAAAAATCACAAAGTGGAGCCATTATTTAGAAGACGGAAATATTTTCTTATTTATCAGGATCAAGGCCATACGGTATTGCTAGCAAGACGTGGGGTCAGGGATGCTTTTACACATTGGTTGACCCATTGCCTTGGTTTCCATCCGCCCGTTCACCTGAACATGTTCATAGCCTACACCGTTTCAGAACTGACCTCTTCTTCCATACTGGAGGCAAAGAAAAGGTCACAAATCTGTATTGTGCAAAATCGTATAGGCAGGAATGGAAAAATGATACAAAGTAAGGAATGGAATAATGATACAAAAATAGAAGTCTTAATAGGTTATTGTCAGTTAACAAAATTAAATGAATCAATAAAAATCTAAATCAAATGAATGTTTGGTGTGACCGCCCTTTGGAGGAGGAGTCCTGGAAGTGATGATCCGGCCTCCACAGAGCCCTGATATCAACATCTGTTTGAAATTAGATTAAGAGACAGAAGGATTTGAGCAATCCTCCATCCACAGAAGATCTGTGCTTAGTTCTCCAAGATGTTTTAAACAACCTCCCTGCCAGGTGCCTTCAAAAATTGTGTAAGTGTACCTAGAGGAATAGATGCTGCTTTGCAGCATTTTTTTTTAATACCTGCCTAAAACTTTTTGTACATTATTGTATAAATTGACAAATAATGGCCAATTGCCCTGTCATTCCCTGATGAAGGCTACAGTAGAAAATGACTGATGATTATGCTGGTCGTACTAGGGAAAGTGGGGGTTGGGGTGGCAGACATATAGTGTACTAGATAGGCTAACCCTCTGAATAGTGTGTGGTACATTAGGAAATTAAAGACAATACTTCATCAGGAAAGGTTATCAAAAAGTCACAAAATAGGAATTTGCAGCCTTTGAGCTTGTTTTTACATTCTTACACCACTCAGCCCACTTTTGAAAAAGACATGTATTAAAAAGTCTTACTCTAAGGAGCAGCATGGTAGCTCAGTGTTCAGTCTTGCAGCGCTAGTTTCCTGGGTTTGAACCCTGCCAAGAACAATATCTGCAAGGAGCTTGTATGGTCTCCCTGTATTTGCATGGATTTGCTCACATATTCCAAAAACATATTGATAGGGAAAAAATAGATTATGAGCCCTGTATGGACTTACAATTTAAAATAAGAAGTCTTACTATAAATAACATTTTTCACCTCAACAAGGCTAGGGGACCCAAATTTTCTGTTACGACTCATATGATCTTCCGATCTTTGGTGGAAATAAGGTGGACTCATCTGACCATTCATTTCATTACAATGATGACAGATAAAGAGTTCCTAGAAGCCATAGAATTTAAGAATATGAAATCTAACGTGGCCAGTCCCTCTTTCCACTCATTGTGAATGTCAGGGAATGTTCACTATAGTTCACCAGTCACCATAGTTTCTGAAAAGAAAAATCTAAATAATGAATCTTATACCAGAGATACGATTAAGATAGATTTATAGTTATGAAACTTTTTCTGAAAAACTCTATTTTCCCAGTATAATGACAAGGGTTGCATTTGTAGCATTTTCTAAGATTGAAATGATACATTTTAACCATTTTAAATATATGTTGGAAAGCAATTGGGACATTAGAGTATCATTTTCTCCAGTGATAATTATACTTTTCTTTCACATGACATTGTTCAGATTCCATTCACTTGTGCTTCTCACTAAATGAACATTGCACATAAAAGCTTCAGTAATGAATAACAAAAACAGCCCTCTCCAACAAACACACAAATGACTGTCATGGGGTTGGATGGTAATATCTCCAGCATTCCAATTCTGTGTTATATTCGGTTCACTCAATATGAAGCCTAGGCTGCATGGTGACTTGCTGTTAGATAAATGCCAGCAACTGTCTATGCCATGTGGTAAGGCAGCCCGTCCACAACAGAGGTTATTGCAATCTGGTTTCAATCAGCTATAACTTTCCTGCGTCTTCATATCACCGCTATAGAACATTGATATCGATTAGATTTATCATATGTGGAAAAGTTGCCTTCCCATAGCTACCAATAATATACAGATGTAGAAAACTGTACCCTTACCTTGTAGTGCATTATGAAGACAGTATGCCAATGTCAGATAAAAAGACGTATACTGGTAACTACTTTCAAAAAGACAAAAGTCAGAGGGGAGAGTTTTAACATTGACACATTGTCCCAATATCTGCCCTAATATCCGCGTTTCTCTAAATGTCAGATGTTGTCAATTAGTTTTGTTTGCTCCCTTTTAATCCTTTAAATAGGTTTTACATTTACCATTAGTCAACCTCATCTAAAGAAAACCTTTGTGTACTAGGCCGGCATCTGAAAAATCACAGTGCACTAGCAGACAATACAATACAATACAATACAATACAGAGAGGATGCATAGAGATGCATTTGTTGCCATGGAGGTGAAGTTTTAATGTTTTAAAAGAATGTTTACATTGGTTGTTTACAAATGTTTTAATCGCCTACATTTAACCCCAAAAATGTCACTGACATTAATTGAATAAGTAACATTATAGCAAAGCTAAAGGCAGAATGAATGAATATTTTATTTATGAAACTTCTAATATTACAGTATATCAGCAGCAATGTCAAGTGTACAAGACTTTTCAGATTGTATTTATATGTGTTTATACTCATCTTATAAATGTACATCACTTGTGGATTTCATCATTGTTGTACGATTGGTGCCATCAACACAAGTTTCAATGCAGATCAGGTGTAGAATATATATATATATATATAGAGAGAGAGAGAGAGAGAGAGAGAGAGAGAGAGAGAGAGAGAGAGAGAGAGAATTGCTGTGCAATTTGTGGGATTATCCCCAGATTTGCTGTTGCTGCTACAATTGTTTTTTTTTTTTAAATAATATATATATATATATATATATATATATATATATATATATATATATATATATATACACATTCTAGTTTTCTACAGTTCAGTAGAAAAATCATTGTTAGAAAATTCTGTTTTCTGTCATTCTTGGGAATAGCAGTTTGTCTGCTGTTCGCCATTTTTAGCAGACAGAACACAGCCCCATAACAATCAATGGATCTATTCACACTACCAGCTTTTTTTTTTAAACAGTCCATGTAACCATAAAGGACATATTATTATTGTTTATTTATATAGCACCATACTAGAACTGTACTGTCAGAATATGATCTATTGAAAAAAGAGGGCATATCTGTTTCACTATTTAGGTAGCATGCATCATGTATTTCCCATTAAAAAAAACAAGAATTATTTCATAAATCTCTTCAATGTGTTATTTCTGTTATTTCTCCTAAAAATTAATAAATAAATAAACAGCTAGATGTTACCAACCCCCTTGTCAAGTGAGTGTGTCCAGAATATTCTACCTAATTTTATGATGCCCTTTAAAAAAAAAAAGCTAGGGCTACACAGCTCTATCGCTCAACCAAAGATCACTGTCACCTGCAACTCCTTCATCTATGTAAGTGAATATAGTCCCATTGTGACCCCAAATGCTCAGTCTTCTTAACTAGAAGTCACAACATCATAAGGTCACAATTTAACTCCATTCTCTTACATTGGTGAAGGAGTTGCAGGGTTACATGGCAATCTTGGATGCCGAGACTGAGGTCACAGCCAAAGTTATTGTGTAGTCATAGCCTTAAGTGGTCACTACCTTTTCAGACAACTTAGTTTCACTTGATGTAATTCACTTTAATTAAAAATGCTTCCTCTTTCTGCCTGAAAATCCTGTCTAAAGTTACAATCACTAGCTGTCTCCTTTGTAGATAATTTGTAGTTCACTCCTTATTACTAGGGAAGATTCATCTACAAAGATGCAAGACGAATTCATCTCATTCTCCTCACAGCCTCTAAACTTCTTTCTCTATGCAAAGGACTGAACATTCTGTAAATCTCATAACTTACAATGTAAGAAAAGTCTTCTGTATACTTGGATCTACTTCTGGCTGTTTGTGTGATTACAGATGGAATATTATTCACAGATAGATAGCAGCTTTCCTGACTGTGCTCATAGATTGCTCTAGATCTTATGCATGTATTTGTCCTATGCAGTCTAGTATTATTGGATCTTCTATTGATATTCACTTGGTATTTCCTCAGCATTGTGTTTGCTGTTGTACAGTTACTCCTGGCAGAAGTACATGTAAATAAACCAAATTAGTTATAATGGATATGGAAGGGGAAAGACTCTTCCTTATGGTACACTCCTCCAGCTTCAGAGATAAATGTAAAATGTGCTGCAGCCATAAAGCGATTATTAGCATCAGAAAATCTAATGACACCATGTAATGACACTTATACAATCATAGAACAGACTATCCAACAAGACCCTGCAGATATTTCAACTTTTAATGAAAACTCAGGAACCCTTTAAAGCACAAGACAAAACCTGGTCACACATTTTTGGGTTTCAATAAAAATGTAATATTTTCAAATGCTTATTCAGCTTATGATCTTTCTATCTCTTTAAAGTGTGAGTTCTAGAAGTATAATGCAGGTGGTTAACCTTTTTAAGTTCGAGTCTGACCCAGCGATGCGCTTACACTTAACTTTATAACAATATCCTTTTTTGCTTTTCCTTCTCAGAGACAAAACGAATGGTAAAAAAAATCTGCATTCTACAACAGAAATTTTGCTTCAGGGACAGAATAATAGTAAATGTTTAAAAATGACTAATTTAATAGGCAAGTGTTTCACTGACCAGCAATTAATTATAGTCTGCTCTGTAATCTCATTCCAAAGATAAAAAATCCGTAGTCTCAGCCATACTGCTATTCAGTTTTCCTCTTGTAAAGAATAGGTTGTCATAATCACAATGCTCACTGTCATTACAAGCTCTTTGTATTAAAATAAAAAAAAAAACTATTTTAATTTAAATTAAGGACACTGAAAATGAATGTTCTGTTCTATGAAGATTTTTTATTTTATAATATTATATGTGTGGTGCGTTTTTGTCCTTGATTAATTAACAGCGTTTTAATTTGTCATACACTGCTGAAAACCATAGAAAATAGAATTTATGACCAGATAGGCAATTAGAAATATTTTAAGTTACTGCATGAACACTGTAAGGTCTTAAAAAAATACAATGCCAAATATAGGACATTATATGTGGTGTATGTGGATTGAAAGATATGTACTAATATCACATTTTTTTGTATTGCTCTAATGTACAAGTGTGTACGTACTTAATGCTCTGATTTCTTTAAAGGATTCCAATTTGTCGTGAAACCAAGTCAACACAATAGAACAATATCAAATATCAAGTTATCACAAAGTAATATGCTGACTATCCTATTTGTGTCCAGGGATGTGGTGAGGGTGAATTATAGGATTTGTGTTTATTTGGGTTCAAGACAAATTGGAATCTTTAACCACAGTGAAGATAAGTTAAATAAGGGGGTGTTCACAATTGCGCCCCTATGTGCCCTGTGTCAGTTTCTCCGGGTTTCTGTCCTAAGCCTCAGAGAAACTGCATAGGGGACGGCAGGGGTGAACCATGGGTTTCTGCCGCCTGAGGTGGACGTCATAAAGCTGCCCCCCCCCCCCCGGAGGAGAGAGTGGAAGGGGGCGGGGCGAGGTCGTGCAGAGGGGGCTGGGCCGAGCGGAGGGAGCTGGACTGAGACGAGCGAGCGTCTTTAACAGGCAGAGAGCAGGCAGGGAGAGGACCTGCTCTCTGCCTGAGCGTGAGGGGCGGCCGCTGGAGCAGCGCTGCTGCAGCGGCCTCCCCAATCCACCGCTCAGTGACGGTGACCCTAAGCCAGTCCAGGACATCTTGTCCTGGACTGGCTTAGGTCATCAAAAATTCCGCCTGAAGCGGTCACTTCAGGTCGCATCATGGGAGGTGCAGCGCCGGAGGACGGCATCCCAGGGGTCAGTTTTAAAACCCATTCATTTGAATGGGTTTTAAAAATAAACTGCCGGTATCCGTATGCAGCCTCTCCACGGGGAAACCATTTTTTTTGGCCGGACACAAAGTCGGACATGTAGGACTTTGTGTCCGTACAAAAAAAACAGTTTCAAGGCAGAGAGGCTGCATACGGACACCGGAAAACTGACACAAGGTGCACAGAGGTGCAAATGTGAACGCCCCCCTAAGTCTGTTCATATCAGCAAAGTCAGATAATGTTGGAGAACCGATATGCACGTGTTTGTTCAATACAAGTACTTTTCAAAAACGTATCTGCATTAAAATGTACAATCTTTGGCCCCATCTGTACTTTTTACTATTTTGCTGAGATACTCCACATAAGGATTCATGGGCATCGTAAAATTGTAATTCTTGGCTAGATCTCCAAAAAAATGTCAGTAATTTTTTATATAAAGTTAGGACTTTGTATTTAATAAATGGATTGCAGAATAAGTAATACCAGGATATAATACTTGGCTTGGTGGGACATCTCGTAGATGATTGGTAACATTTTTTTTTTTTTATCATCCCATCATTTACTTAATTTACAATTACCGCACACCCTAGTTTTCTCTTCTCTTTTCAAATGTTATTACGACTCAGCATCTATTTGTCTTGTCTCATCTCAGACATTGTTAACACAATTCTTAAGTGTAATCTTGTTACCATAGAGCTCAGTGCTTGAAGATAGAATACCACGTCATGCCTTGGGTGTAAGGCAATTTTTCTTCCTGAAGAAACACACCTCTTAACTAACAGAATGGCCTTCATGGTGGTAGCCGAATTACTCTCAGAGGAGAATATTTGCTTCTGAAAAGCGAATCAATGCAACAGGAACATAAAAAGGAAGGGACGACTGGGGTGGAAAGCAAGGGAATACTGACATTTTCAATGTGTTAAATGGTTTGTGTTTTAATCAATTGTCATTTTCATTATAGTCATTCATTGTGAAAGGTTTGTCTATTACCATATGATTCCTATGTCATTGATACTTGGATTTACTTCTTGAATTCGACCCTACATTTTCAATACTGAAAGAAGCAAATATCTCCACTCTGTGCTTATTATTATTATTATTATTATTATTATTATTATTATTATTATTATTATGCATTATTTATTAATTTATTAATTTATTTATGTGATTTTTTTAAAACGTTCCAGGTCACTATCTATATTCGTGCAGTTTTGACCACTAAGCCTTATAATAAATTGACTCTTTCTGTTCCATAAGGATCATTGTTCAGTAGTTATCATAGGCAAATACATAACATAGAATAATACCATTCACATTAGGTGACGGCCATGTGGCTGCTATAAAGCATATGCAGTTGTTAATAGCAGCTCAGCCTAGATCCCATAGCCATATATAGTAAAAAGAAAGCAAATGATTACAAAAATGTTAGTATCTGGTTTCAATGAGAGATGGGCAAACGTCTTGAGATTCCTTTGGGGAATATTCATGAGGTTCGCCCACTAATTTTGCGGACTACAAGATACTCTTTATGTGCCAGAATATGATAGTAAACAGTCATGCTCACCTTCCTAACCATTCCAAAGCTCCCTTGTGGCATTACATTCTCTCTTGGGCATCTTACAACCTTTTTCGGCCTCCTGGATGATGTCAGTGGCCCCAGGGGAATACTAAGATCTGTGATGGGGTCTCAGTGATCATGTGGGGCACTTTGATGTCATGATGTTAACAATAGAGATGAGCGAGTAGTATTCGATCAGTATTCGAAATACTCGTACTCGATCGAGTACTACTCGCTACTCGAATGGAAAAATTTGATGCAGAACCAACGTTGATTGGCCGAATGCTATACAGTTGGCCAATCAACGTTGGTTCCTCTCCTACCTTTAGAAGTCTTCTCCGCGCAGCGTCTCCACTGCGTCTTCCGGCTCTGCATTCACTCTGCCAGGCATCAGGCCTGGGCAGAGCCGACTGCACATGCCCTCGCTACAAGAAAATGGCCGCTTTGACTGTAAGCAGCCATTTTCTTGTAATGCGGACATGCGCAGTCGGCTCTGCCCAGGCCCGATGCCTGACAGAGTGAATGCAGAGCCGTAAGATGCAGCGGGGACGCTGTACGGAGAAGACTTCTCGAAGAATCCAGCCCGACCCTCACTCGTGGACTTGGTAAGTTCAATTTGATCAAATGTTGCCTACCCCTGAAATGAGCATTTTTTCCCCCATAGAGTATAATAGGATTCGATATTCGATTCGAGTAGTCGAATATTGAGGGGCTACTTGAAACAAATATTGAATATCGAGTATTTAACTACTCGCTCATCTCTAGTTAACAACTATTACCTATTGCTAGTTTTTTTGTGTGTCCTTCAACAATTTGGTTGCTCCTCTGTGTTTGTTAATGTGATAACCATGATGATTACTGCTGTAGCAACAAAGAAATCATGATGATCAGAGTGGAGACCAGAAATGATCCGCAATGGTCAACTGAAATATTTATGCATACAAGAACAAAATTGATTCCAATATGCATCTAAGCTTAGAAAAGTGTCTCAATTTTGAGTCAGTATAGTAAGCATCTGTAGATCCTAGAACCCCCCCCCCTTCCCCCAATACGTTAAACTGAGATCTTCGTAGCTTAAGGAAATGTTTTTCTTGGTGAAGAAATATATACAACAAAACAGCAACAACAATTTCTAATGGGTTGACATATAAATATTACTTTGGCAGGTAGATATTTTTATGTGGGCTACACGACTATGGTATAATATATACATTGAGAAATACAGAGCACCAAATATGCACAGTCTATCACTAATTTAACATATAAGGCAATGCAGCATTAATGATGGATTGTTACAGTATCTTTCTTGAAAAATTGAACAGGCAAGAACTGCAAAGCTATTTCTGTGTATGACAGAGATAATAGGATATGAGTAGTACAGAACAACGGAATGCGTCATGATAAGCTATGTTTTACTGCTAGGCTTACTTACATAGAGTTCTACAATTGGGCTAGCATTGGTAATATATACCTACAGATTCATATGAAAGATCACCAAAACTTGGTAAATATCCTTGGTGTTTTTGGATTAAGGTGACCCAACAGATTTAGATTATTAGACTAACTGACTCAGTAGATAATGATCCCATTAAATAAATGAGCTTTCTTTTAACAAGGTCTATAAGTCACATTGTTGTTGAGTTATCATGCTGTTATCAGAATATGAAACTTCACAGTATCTAATGACCAAGTAACAATTTGCCATCAAATTCAGAAAAGCTTATTTGAAGGGGTTTTCCCATCTCAGAGTTTCAGCAGCTTTGCCTGCTGTCTCTTCTTCACACTTCCTGTATTTCCCTACCCCCCAGCTTGCTGAATGGGACACTATGAAGTATCACAATATGTATGCACATCGGATAATATGCACATGTTCTAGAGAAGGACTCAGTGTTATCTGTGTGTTTACATAGAGAGATAACAGACTTGGTTTTATCAGCAAACTGCAATTAGCTGAATTAATTGTCCTGTAGGCACTGAGTAAGTGACATCACCTGTCCTATCTCAGAGGTCCATGGTTATAGCAATGCTGTATAAACATTCACATAGTAGGCAAACAAACCAGCATTTCTAAAGCAATATATTTTGGAAAAGTCTTCAATTTACATAAGCTACCAGTACCAGTATAAATAAGATCCTTGAGATGGGAATACCCCTTTAAAAGTGAAAAACAATATGGCTGTATTTCATTTTAAAAACGGTTAAACAGTAATTTCCATAAATTAGACCTGTCCTATAGAGTTTATGTAATGCAATTCCAATATCATTAATGCATAATACAAAATAATTGGTGGGTGACATGCTCTCTCTCCCATGTTCTCTAAATATTATAAAATTTTGGATGGAGAGTCCAGATATGAGTTATTAGCGTTCATTTGACTTACGCGGCTGAAAATATATTATTTTTTATCTTTTCTTGCTATATTTTATTTTTTTGTCTCACAATGCAATTTATAAAATTGCTTTTCGGCAATCTCTCCCTTTGCCTCACTACTGAGACTGTTATGCAAGTCTTAGGTGGAAAGTGGAATTAAAAGCACAGGAACTAGGGTTAGAACATAGAATTAGTGTATAAAACTCCTGGAAGAAATAAGGGAAGGCAAGAGCACCTGAGGAAACAGAAAGAAATTGAGGCTGAAGAAGAAAGCGATGAGAAAGGAGTTGAAGGGATAAGGCAAGATGTATCAAACAATATGCAGGTCCTCAATCTGTAATACTGTTTGGACTTTGATTTCTATTATAAAGATTTGTTTAGTTTATTTTTCTTTGTTTCGTCATGTGTTAATGTGTAAAACCAATCACAATTTTTATGTGTTCTTGCCTAAGCTGAGCGTTTGATAGATGTTTTACTGATCATTTCCTGTGTATGATTGAGACTCTGTATCATTCATTAGAAAATGCAGAAATGCCTTAAATTAAAGTGATTCTCTTTCTAAGTATGAAGGAACTAGTTTGTAACAAAAGATGCTTTTTGCAGGTTTCCAAAAATTCTGCATTTATTTGAACCTTATATTTTTGGGGTTTGCCACTCATAAACCATTATTAACTGTAGGATCTCTTCAGACACTGAAGTATAGAAATTATAGGATCAGGGAGGTACAGAAAAAAAAATGCATAGTTACCTTTTCTAACCTTTCCTAAGACTCCATCCAACATCTGGTCTTCTTTCTTATGTGACCTTAGAGTATTTCCCACCTCTTTTATGACATTGTTAACCCTCATGTAACTGCTGATGTCAGTAATAAGCTGCACTATATATAGTGATGAGTGAATTGAAGTTGACGAAGTGGAATTTGATCCAAATTTCAGGAGATATTTGATTTGCATTGAATCCAGATTTCCTCACACTTTGTGGTAACGAAATGTACATCTCCGATTGGGGGTTTTAATCCTTTGTTTGCCGTGGTCAAACATGACCATGGCATCCAAGGGGTTCCGCCATGCTACATATCCCTATTGGCAACCCCCACAGCGAGACCAAGGGGTGTTGACAGGTCCGGCATCAGTACCCAGTGTACCCGGCAAGTGCCAGGGCCCCAAGCTTCTGAGGAGTCCAGGCAGCAGTGGTATAGGGTACAGGGCCTGCAGCCATCTTGAAATGGCTGGGTCCTGGACCTCCTTGATATTGGTTGGGGAAAGCCTGGCTACACATTCTCATAATGGAGAGGGGCCTGACAAGCACACCATGCTTCCATCGTGGTTTGCGGGAAGACCTCCCCGTCAGTGCTGTACTATTAGGGCAGATGTTGGGAAGGGGATATCGTGATTCATCATGAGTTAATTCAGATTGAATCATTCTGAAAAATTCACTCAGATGCCTGTCATTGGCTGCAGTGGTCACATGTTGCCATTAGTCCTGAAAATAAACATTGGTACAGTAAGTAATTTTTTTTTCTCACCATCACCTACCTGGATCTCCATTTTTGTTCAGTCATAGACAACACCTTTGAATTACAGTATAACTCAACAAGACTATTGAATCCATTCACTACCTTGAGTGAGAAATGGTTATGGACATTATGACTATTTGTTCCATTTATTCAGTCATTCTTATATTTTATTTGATCATTATTGTCATAGAACAATAGAGGAACAAAGGAAAAGGAACCTGCAGAAACAATAACTTGTAAGATAATTGAAACTGCAGTCCCTTGCTTTTCAATCTGCATCTTGTTAATATTCTTTTACCTGGAATTAATCCCATGATATTTCCAATGGCATTAAAATGCTAGATTTGTGAAAGTAACACTAAGAGTGATTTAATAAGCCTATAGGTACATTTTAATTAATTTGGGATCCAATATCATGTCACCTTCTGTGGTCTTTGGCAAGAAAATAAATCTGCAATTTAAAGAAAACTTTTCAAGATGTTTAGACCTGATATCTTTGTAGTAATTTCATTACCTTAAATTACAAGGATTATATTCCTTTAAAAACATGTCTGCATCCCGGACCTCTTAGATTTCAGACCCTCTCCTCTGACTTTTTGATAAGTGGCGTCAAGGGATTGTGAACTTCTCTACCCATCAGAAAGCTATAGTAAGTTACAACATAAATCTTCAACAGTCTCGTTCAAACTTGCGCCCGTGTCCAGCCACCAGTTCTCCGCTCTATTCCGCGGGGAAACTGCATAGGGGACAGCTTGATGGCGGTCAGTTTTAAAACCCACTCACTTGAATGGGTTTTAAAGCAATCCACTGGTGTCCATATGCAGCCTCTCCCCAGTGAAACAGTTTTTTTTGGGCGGACACAAAATCCAGCATGTCCAACTTTGTGTCCATGCAAAACAATGTTTTCCCCCGTGGAGAGGCTGCATACGGACACCGACGGCTTGCTTTAAAAACTGGGGTTTTACAACTGACCACCGGCAAGCCATCCCCATGAAGTTTCCCCAGGAAATAGGACGGAGATCCAGCAGGCGGCCATGGGCGCAACTGTGAACGCCCCATTACTGGTGTAGATTTAATTTCTGGTGCATTGGAGAATTATGCTTCTCAATGATTCTGTCACATCTTGTACCAACCCACAAAAATGATCCTTGTACAAAGCCCTGATTTTAATAAATCTGCTCCAAAGTTGCT
This sequence comes from Leptodactylus fuscus, assembly GCF_031893055.1. Lineage (NCBI taxonomy): Eukaryota > Metazoa > Chordata > Amphibia > Anura > Leptodactylidae > Leptodactylus > Leptodactylus fuscus. The sequence continues at coordinate 55,141,486 of NC_134266.1, forward strand.
GTTTTATTTACTTGTGTAATATTCCATCCTGAATTTCTTCACTCGACCGAAAGTCAAAAGTAAACTTATGGCTCTGTTTTGTCCCCATAGAAAATGTATTTACTGATATATTACATACAAGCAGGCATCGATATAATGAAGAATGGGAAAAAATAAAATACGTAAAATTAAACAATAAAAATAATCTCTCTATTAGTAAAAACAAAGAAAAGCGGCATCAGTCTTCCTGTGCACAATAGTAAAATGCTTGAAGACAAGAGCTGGCCTTTAATCCCACTTTCATTTTCCAATTCTCTCGATTCAATGCTTTGTACCTAAGGAGTCCCCTAGGAAAAATCTCAGCTAATGAAGAATAGCTAGCAATACGGTTTGACACTTAGGATGTGTGACACCTGCCCCACATAGATCTAAGGCATAAAGTAGATACAGCTCTGCACATAAAGGAAAATGTGTAGACTATTGGTGTTTTCTTCTATATAAAATGACAAAATATGATTAAAACTGTAAATGTAGTATTCATAGCGTCATGTAAATTTACATAGAAGCAAGCCCTGTATTTAGCCATCCATGCTGGATATTCATTAAAGGGTAACGGAGTCACCTATATAATTGTTATTTTTTTTAATGTTTCTTTTACACCTTTTATCCTATGTTAATATATTTACTATAACAGCCGCTCAATTACCCACAGCTTTTATTACTATGGTGTTTTGCACCTTTTAATCATCGCATTAAAATATTTCACACCTTAGGGCCAACGCTAGTACACGTTCCTCCTGCTGCTTCAGCTAAACGTAAAACTCTCTCTCTTCCTACTGTTTCGAGATTTTTACCTTCAGACAAGAGGTAATTATTTTTTTCCCTTGAGATATAACAATGTTCAGTGGTCTCTTCATTTCATACAGCGGAAACTAGAGAGCTGTTCTGTGTCATGTCCTGGGGCCGACCACATTCATGTAAAATAATTTATATATATATAAAGAAGCAGCAAATAAAAAGGTAGCACTAAAAGCTAAAAACATGTCCCTTAAAGTGGATTTGTTGTCAGTAATTGGAAACATTCATTGCTAGAATTCCAAGGCTGTAAACCAATTGTGTCTATTGTCTAAAGAACAGGTGAAGAGTTTAGTATGGATAGCACCAATACACTACACTACAGGAACACCATGCTTCACTTTTGCTGCCTCCATACAAATCCAAATTGTTGAAATATTGTCCCCTAAGAGCATTTCTATGTAATATGGTATCAAATGGAGAGATGTGAGAGAAAAGGCCTCTGTATACCTATGTATGAAATTAGGCTAAGACTCCATACACCTCTAAATGTGCCCTATTACAGCTCTGTCCAGCTTGCAGCCAGGGGCGTGACTTTAGGGGGTGCAGAGGGTGCAGTCTTAGGGTACCCATAAGCACTGGCATGAGTACTGATATTGCAGCTTCCATCAGGCCCATAAGCCAAGGAGACCCATAGACCTGACAACTAAGGTGGATTAAACTCCTTAGCACCGGTAACCATCACTATCAAGAATTCACTGTAGGGATGAGGTAGGAGGCCCAGGACAAAAGATTGCACCGGGGCCCACAAGACTTTACTTACACCACTGCTTGCAGCTTGTACTCAGCAATAACATATCCATGCGCATGATCCATAATTACGATTTAATGTGGATAATGTGAATTTAATTTAGCTTAATATGGTGCCCTGTGTCAGGGTATACTCCTAGTAGTCATGGTACAGATATAGCCATCCTAAACTTGAATGTGATAACTCACAACAAAAGTCACTGAAGGCAATGGAAAGTTAAGTAAAACATGATTAGCAGGGGCGGATCCAGGGCCGGGCGAGCCGGGCAATCGCCCGGGGCCCCGCGCTTAGCGGGGCCCCGCGGCGCGGCCGGGACCTAACAAAATGGTCCCGGTCGGCATGTCCCGATTCCAACTGAGCTCAGCGTTAAAGCAGGAGCTGACAGCTCCTGCTTTAAACGCCTATGTATTCGGCTCATCGGCGGTAGGACGCCGATGAGCTGAATGCATAGGCGTTTAAAGCCGGAGCTGTCACAGCTCAGCTCCTGCTTTAACGCTGAGCTCCTGGCCTCCGGCATTTGTAGCCGCGATGTGATGACGTCATCACATCGCGGCTACAATATGTGTATGAGAGAGGAGAGAGCTGCGAGGGAACGAGGAATGGTGAGTGTGTGTGAGAACGGCATGACACTGGGGCAGATGGAGGGGGGGAGAACAGCATGACACTGGGGCAGATGGAGGGGGAGAACGGCATGACACTGGGGCAGATGAAGAGGGGGAGAGAACAGCATGACACTGGGGCAGATGGAGGGGGAGAACTGCATGACACTGGGGCAGATGGAGGGGGGAGAACGGCATGACACTGGGGCAGATGGAGGGGGGGAACGGCATGACACTGGGGCAGATTGAGGGGGGGAGAACGGCATGACACTGGGGCAGATGGAGGGGGAGAGAACAGCATGACACTGGGGCAGATGGAGGGGGAGAACGGCATGGCACTGGGACAGATAGAGGGGGAGAGAACAACATGACACTGGGGCAGATGGAGGGGGGAGAACGGCATGACACTGGGGCAGATGAGGAGGGGGAGAACAGCATGACAGTGGGGCAAATGAAGGGGGAGAGAACAGCATGACACTGGGGCAGATGAAGGGGGGAGAATGGCATGACACTGGGGCAGATGAAGGGGGGAGAACGGCATGACACTGGGGCAAATGAAGGGGGGGAGAACGGCATGACACTGGGGCAGATGAAGGGGGATGGCATGACACTGGGGCAGAGACGGGGGGGAAATGAAACTGTGGGCAGATAAAGGGGAGAATGGCATGAAACTGGGGACAGAGATAGAGGGGGGACATGAAACTAGAGGTAGATGAAGGGTGTATATGAAACTGGGGGAGAGATGGAGGGGGGGACATGAAACTAGAGGTAGATGAAGGGTGTATATGAAAATGGGGGGGAGATATAATTTACGGGTGACTGTAGGAGGATTATACTGTGTGGAATCATATGAAAATTGAATGAGAATGGGTGTAGTCAACATAAAAGTGGGCGGGGCCTAATTTGTTGCTGCGCGTGCCACATGTTTTGTACCCTCTTTCTAGTCTTCAACAGTTGGGAAGTACAGGTGAGAAGTGCAAGACCCCCAGTAAGTAGGGCCCCGCCAAAGTCAATTGCCCAGGGCCCCACAAACCCTGGATCCGCCACTGATGATTAGTATCTGCTTATTTAATGTGTTAAGTTAAAGTTGGCTACATCTGTACAAGTACTAGCAGAACTGTACAAATACACTGGTCTTAAAGTTTGAGTCCAGTTGTATTTAGAAGCAGATCACAAACTCCAGCACATTTGGGCTCTGTAATAATAATTGACAGATTGCTGTGTATGTGTTTTAGGGCAGCCCATTCACCTTACACAGAGTAGCCGTAACACAGCAAGGTGGCAGAATCACATCAAAAACTCTAAATGAGAAAAAACACACATGAATATGGATTCACTTCCTACCACTATAGCACTGGATGCCATACGTATTATGCTACATTTATTAGCAAACCAAAAGATACAATCTCTATAAATATAAGCGTTGTTTCTTTTGTGTAGGTGTATTGTCGTAGGGTCTAATACATTTACAGACCAGTGTTAGTGCGCTGTACAGCTGCCTTTCCCTTGGCTTCAGGAAACTTCAACTCAATTTACTTGATATTTTTAACACAGATCCTTTGAAACGAACATTGCTTGCATGTTCTATATCTAACTTTGCAATTTTCTAAAAAAAATAAAATAAATAAAATTAAAAGAAATTATATATATATATATATATATATATATATATATATATATATTTGACTTTTTTTCTTAGTCTACTTTCAGCACATATTGCGAAGTTTTCAGATCACCGTAGATCCAGTTCTAACTATTCTACATTCATGATTGATTGCAGTATTGTCTATTAAAAGTTTTCTTCCCTTTGATTTATCCAGCTTCCCCGCACCCCTACTCCTGTGTTTCCAATATGGTTACTATTTATGATATTGATACAGCACACTACATTTTTAAACCTGGCAAAAGACTTGTGACCCATGATAAAACTGGAACAAAATATAACTCGGAGCAGTAAACAGGAATAAAACTTAAATAGATGCTGCCCTTTGTGCTATTTTTCAAAACTAGCTGCACAAATTCATGGATTTTACTTCAAGAACTTGTGATGAATGTCCGATGCAGCTAGAGAGTCTTTTTTTCTTAAGTTCCAAACTGAAAACAGTTAACATAAAACCAATGCTAGAGCGATATCGGGAAAGTATTTTACAGCTGTCCCAAATACTAAAAATAATTCAAAATAAAAAAGGAAGGAACATGAAAAAAACGAATGCTAAAATTAAGGTGCATTTGTTGGGTCACCACATAGCCTTGAGCATGCGGTATACGGTATATTGTACAGTAGTTTTTAATCAGTGTCGGAATTGTAGGGAAGACAGAAGGGACAATTTTCTAGAGCCTGAACTTCTTTAAATGCTTTATAGATACTTCCAAAAGCAAGACGTGCAATAAGAGTATGAAAGGCTTATAAGAATGTTTTCTAACAATATGAAAATATTGACCAATCAGATTAGGATACAGAGATAGCAACCAAGGTCTGACACTGTACATCAGGGGGCCCATGGACCCTCTGTTACATACATAGAAACCAGGGTAGGTAGGTAGCCCGGTTACAGAGTCTGCACTAGAGCTTTACAAGAGTTCATATAAACCAAGTATAGACATCTTACAATACAATGTCAGCATTCATTGTATTTTGAATACCAGTCTTGATAATCCCTCCAGTCAAGGATTCACCTGATTTATGATGAGGCCCATATGATTATGATTAGCTAGTTGGCATATGGTTCCGGCATCATTTAAGCTAAAAAACAGGTGTAAATGATGATAAATCTGACGAGGACAGTGGCCCCACCAATAGCATTCCCACACCACACATACGTTTTGAAAAAGTAGTACTTTGTCAATTTGCCTCAATATGTTTTTCCTTGTTTTTCCCAGCAGCAGATATACAGTAATATTAGATTTTGTCAACATTGGCAGGGTGGACCAAGAATTATTGCTGTGTACACATGCATTATAGGATAAGGTTGTCCCCACTAATTGTGTTACACAGTGGGCACCAACAAACATGAATTCAGTGAAACTGCAAAAGAACAATACTCTATTTCGAAGATAAGGCATTGCCTGAGGATATAATATATTGTCGAGATCTTCTTCTTGCCAGTCCTGTATTTCCAAGACTATAATGTAATTCACACATTTATAGTAGAGTTAAGAGTTAAACATCTAATGGTCAACAACTATAAGTACCTGGGTTTGCTCCTCAATAATAAGCTGGACTTGGACGATCACCTAGATGCTCTGCACAGAAAGGGTCACAGCAGACTCTACCTGCTCAGGAAGATGAGGACCTTTGGAGTCCAGGAGACACTTCTTAGGGGCTTTTTCAACTATAGTGGCATCGGAGTGGCCTGCTGGGGGAGTAGTATACAAACCAGGGATAGGAATAGACTTGATAGGCTGATTAGAAGGGCTAGCTCTGTCCTGGGGAGCCCCCTGGACCCAGTACAGATGGTGGGTGACAAAAGGATACTGTACGTGGTGAGCTCCATGCTGGAGAATAACTCCCATCCCATGTATGAGAGCATGATAGCACTGGGCAGTACTGTCAGTGACCGACTGCTCCACCCCAAGTATGAGAAGGAGCGCTATTGGAAGTCTTTCCTCTCCACTGAGACTAGGCTGTACAATCAATACCAAGCTAAGTGGAGATCATTCCATACAGGGAACTGAAAGATCCTGAAGTTGTGATATCCCTACTACTATCTTCTTTCTTTTATCTTTTTGTCTGACTTTTTTGTGTGTTGTATTTTTGAACTACTATTGTTTTTATCTACGCTGCAGGTAACACACTGAATTTCCCCATGGTGGGACTATTAAATAATTATCTTATCTTATCTTATGTTAAATACAAGGGTTTATCTCCGACCCAATGGTTACAGTCAAGACAAACCTGGTTATCGCACACGTACAGCACCTTACAGAATGCAGATTTGATCACTTTGACTTACAAGTAAAGAAAATTGTAGGAACATCTACATGTACTGTATGTCAAAAGACAGGAAGGGGTTAAAAGCCCACTAAAGGACACTAAACCAATTAATGAGAAAAGAAAATAGGAGATTTTGCTTTTTTATTTTTTTTTGTCTAGAAGAAAAAATGTATTCATATCACTCAAACACAATCCTTTCAGACATTGTATATAAGTATATATGATTTATGGTTACTCTGCTGTATCACATCACAATATAATGGAAATATGTGGGGTATAATATTGATATTCTAGACAGGCATTAAAATGACATCAAGGTACTCCGTATTCAGGAATGCCTCCAATTCCTTATGCCAGGAACCAGATGGGAACAATTTCTGGGATTATTTTACCTAATCATTCATATTTGTGTAGTTGGCAGATGTTTATTACCTTTATATAAATGGATATCGCTCAGTAGAAAGGCGAATTAACATTAATCTCCATCTGTTCACAATTTAGATAAAAATATGAAATATTTATCTGCAGTTTTGCTTATTAATACCTGATAAATAAGTTAACATCTTAGAGTGTTACACTGTGTTTACCTATAGGCAGGAGTGTTTCTTCACAGAATCTCTAGTATGATTGGCCTCTCTTTATGAGTACTCAGCTTCTCAGCTCAAGCAAGGAGAACCAAATAAATTGTGATCACCTTTGACCTAAACATCATATTAAAAGTGAAATGAAATAGACCCACATTCAGATTGTCCTTCTGCTCTGTACAAAACCATCTTCAATAGAGATGAGCGAACAGTAAAATGTTTGAGGTTCGATATTCGTTTCGAGTAGCCCCTCAATATTCGACTACTCGAATCGAATATCGAACCCTATTATAGTCTATGGGGGGAAAATGCTCGTTTCAGGGGTAGGCAACGTTCGATCAAATTATACTTACCAAGTCCACGAGTGAGGGTCGGGCTGGATCCTCCGGGCAGTCTTCTCCTTGTAGAGTCCCCGCAGCATCTTCCGGCTCTGAATTCACTACAAGCGGACATGCGCAGTCGGCTCTGCCCAGGCCCGATGCTTGGCAGAGTGAATGAAGAGCCGGAAGACGCCGCGGGGAAGCTGCACGGAGAAGACTTCTAAAGGTAGGAGAAGAACCAGCGTTGATTGGCCGACTGTATAGCTTTCGGCCAATCAATGCTGATTCTGCATCAAACTTTTACATTCGAACAGCGAGTGGTACTCGATTGAGTACGAGTATTTTGAATACTGTAGTATTCGATCGAATACCTACTCGATCGATTACTACTCGCTCATCTCTAATCTTCAACTTATCAGAGTATGGACCTTTGAAGGTGTTCTGCGCTATCAGAAAGGGGCTTCATTCATTGTTGTGTGATTGGAATCTTGGCAACCCCATAGTAGTGAATGGTCACGCAAGTGCACTGGCACTGAAGTGAGAGACCTTCAGTTCCCTGTTCTCCTGATCACTGAAGGCCCAGCAATTGGACTCACAGTGAGTAGTCACATGACCACTGAGGCCAATCAGCAGCTTCAGAAGAACTCAGGAAGAAACACGTTCAGCAGATGCGCCAGAAGGACACTGGGGCATCGGGTCCGGTGAGTATGCTTTTTTTTTTAAAACAAAAAAAAAATAAAAAATTCACTGATTTAAAAGTTAAAGGGGCTATCCACTTTTGTCTGAACAACCCTTTTAGCAATTAAAATTTTACAGCAGTTGCTTTTTGCCATGTATTATTCATAATGGAAACCTTTACAGAAATTACAAGCTGGTGATTTTCTTTGTAAGAAATCTATATTAATATTCAGTGTCTTAGCAGTGATTAGTCAGAGTAAAACTAATGCTACACATAAAATAAGTACACAGCGGGTCATTTGTTCATAAAGATACTAGCTATTTTCAGAAGGTTTCATTAAACATAATTAAAATGAATCTTTACAGGAAGCGATGGTTTTGTAGGTCGTGATCAGAGACACGGCTATTAACAGGAGCAAGAAAGAACACAAAATTAAATGTCCAAAATTTACTGATTTTTTCCCAAATAATTAACCTAAAATCTTTTTTGAAGTCTATATTGAAATATTTACCGTAGCATTTGCAGTTAGTATTTTTATTGGCATTTCTGTCTGAAGCAAACTGATTTTGGATAAAGTAGAGAAGCTTTGTGGACTACCAGTAAAATAATGCCATAGGCTATGGTGTTTTTTTTTTTTTTTTTTCTGTTTTCATTTTCTTGAAAAGTTCTGTTTTTTATGATGTAAAACAAATGGACATCCAACTGAATGGTGCAATGGAATACAACAGGATGCCAATCTTATAGTATCCTGTTGCTATAGACTTGCATTGTACAAAAAAAAACATCCATTAGGATTCTGTTGCACAACAAGACAAAACACAAGACAGTCTTCGTATGTCTGTTCTACTGAAAAAAAAAAACAAGATCCTGAAAAAACTTGTCACAAAGAGACAAATGGATGATCATCCAGTGTGAAGCACATCGTTCTGTTTGGTTTTCTCTATTTTTTTTCTCTTAGTTTTTTTTTATTTTTTTTAGAGATTTAATAATTCACAAAATATTTTTAATGCTCCACTGGTTATATGTAGAGTATATTCTCATGACGTAGCTTCATTTTAAATAAAGTTCTGTATATCTAAGTGTATTAAAAAACTAAAGAAACAAATTATAAAAAATAAAATATAAACCTATAGATAAAATCTAAAAGTAAAAATATAAAATATAAAAGTAAAATATAAAGTAAAAAGTTAATAAACTTTCTCCTACTCTTTATGTTCTTTGGCTTGTAGAAATTCAGTAAAATCTTAGTTTAGGGAGGGGCTTAATGTCTTAATTAGAAATGAGCGAGTAGTATTCGATCGAGTAGGTATTCGATCGAATACTATGGTTTTCGAAATATTCGTACTCGATCGAATACTATTAGCTATTCGCAGTAAATATTTGATTCAGAGCCAGCGTTGATTGGACGAATACTATACAGTGTATAGCATTCGGCAAATCAACGCTGGTTCTGCAGCAGGCTTGTCCTTGCTAGTCAGGAGTGATGGCAGCTTGCTGATATGAGGGAGCTTACTTTTTCTCATAGGAATGAACTGACCAGTGTTGATTGGGCAGTGTACAGCATTTGGCCAATCAACGCTGGTTCTGCCAGAGGCTCGTCTGTGAGGAGGTGTAGTCTAAGATCGGACCACAGCAGTGCGGCAAATCAACGCTGGTTCTGCAGCAGGCTCGTCCTTGTTAGTCAGGAGAGCTGGCAGCTTGCTGTTATGAGGGAGCTGACTTTTTATCAGTGCAACTGCAAGCGCTGTGCAGTTAAGCGCACGGACCCCATAGACTATAATGGGGTCCGTGCGCTTTAACTGTACAGCGCTCCTCCTAAACACTCTCCTCCTGCTATTCGTGGACTTGGTGACTCTCCTTTAGTCGAATAGTGGTTTCCCTTGAATCGACCATTTTTTCCCATAGACTATAATGGGATTTGATATTCGATCGAGTAGTCAAATATTGAGGCTCTACTCGAAACGAATATGGAATCTCGAATATTTCACTACTTGCTCATCTCCGGTCTTAATGTTTTTAATTTGTTATTCATTTTAATATAAAACAAAATAGGATCAAAAAAAAGAAGGAAGAGGAGTTGAGACTTTTTGGTAATTTTCCATGTCCAGCGCTCTTTTAATAACATGCCACAAATATGTTCTGATTATAAAATGAATTAAATTATTGATAATTCCGTTTCCCCTTTATTGTCAACTTCAATTTTGGTTATCCCCTTTTTGTGTTTATCTTTGAACTTTTTTTAGCTTTTATTCTCAATTCTACGTTATCTTAGAATAGTCAAGTACTCGAGACGATATTCACATACTGTTGCATTCAAGGCATTTTGTTCATTTTCATATGTATATATTAAATTAAAGGTATTATATTATAAAACAAATCTTTATTTTCTGTTATCTACTGTAATATAATGACTTAGTCATCGCCACTGGCAAGTATCTTCTAATAGACATCAAGGGAAGGCAGAGAGACGATTCCTAGTCCGCTACATAATAAAACAATAAGGCTGTTTATTTTCTTTACCTCCATGAGTGGAGATGACTCATGTTGCTTCGTGTTATTCCCTGAAGAAAGTGGTGGGAGTTTACTAGGTTTATATCTTCTGCTACAATTATATTACATCTTCATTTTTCACTTTGTGACACTTGACGTACTTTATTTGACAAAGAGGGGCACAAAATGCTACCTTTAAACACACGAATTCTAACTAGCATAAAATATAACTTTTATTTTGATCAGCTAAAAATAATATAGCCAGGGCTATTAAAACAAACAAATAACAAACACACCAGCAGGCGTGATTAGGACAACTCCCAATACACTCTTTCAGTATGTGTCCCCACAGACTGCTGGCGCAATTATATTGATTTAAATGAGCATCCAGGGAATAGTAAACTAACTCTCTGGCACATGCTAGTAAACACCACTTTATAGGTTCAAGAATAAGAGGTTGTTACTCTAGCTGCTGCCGTAGCTGTATAGGATAATCATCCCCCCATTACCCTGCTCTGATATCTTGCATAGAGCCCTGGAGCCTATTGACACTCATGCACACTTACACACATGCCACCCTATGTAAGCTAGGTGCGGCTTTTTTACAGATTAAGTGTGCATACCAAATGCTGGTCTTAGTAATTTACTGACATTTATGCTCTTTCACTATGTCCCTGCCTGTTCAAAATAAACTACAGGTATCCAGGTTTAAGATGCGCATAATAAAATCTCTCAACGCGTTTCAAAGTTAAACTTATCATCAGGAGAGGATGTAAATCAAAAAAATAATAAAGATGTAGTTGCGGTTAAAACCGCATTTCCCGGTCCCTGATGGTGGGAGCCGGTACGGAGTGTCTGACACTCCGTACCGGCTCCCACCATCAGGGACCGGGAAATGCGGTTTTAACCGCAACTACATCTTTATTATTTTTTTGATTTACATCCTCTCCTGATGATAAGTTTAACTTTGAAACGCGTTGAGAGATTTTATTATGCGCATCTTAAACCTGGATACCTGTAGTTTATTTTGAACAGGCAGGGACATAGTGAAAGAGCATAAATGTCAGTAAATTACTAAGACCAGCATTTGGTATGCACACTTAATCTGTAAAAAAGCCGCACCTAGCTTACATAGGGTGGCATGTGTGTAAGTGTGCATGAGTGTCAATAGGCTCCAGGGCTCTATGCAAGATATCAGAGCAGGGTAATGGGGGGATGATTATCCTATACAGCTACGGCAGCAGCTAGAGTAACAACCTCTTATTCTTGAACCTATAAAGTGGTGTTTACTAGCATGTGCCAGAGAGTTAGTTTACTATTCCCTGGATGCTCATTTAAATCAATATAATTGCGCCAGCAGTCTGTGGGGACACATACTGAAAGAGTGTATTGGGAGTTGTCCTAATCACGCCTGCTGGTGTGTTTGTTATTTGTTTGTTTTAATAGCCCTGGCTATATTATTTTTAGCTGATCAAAATAAAAGTTATATTTTATGCTAGTTAGAATTCGCGTCACTTGACGTACTTTGTACAGTTTCTAATTCTTTTTTATCCCTCACTTTAAGTTCCCATCGGCTTTTTTCAATGGACCAAGATGAAGATCCATCACACTCAATCACGTTTTATTTACACTTTTATGACTCTATAGCAAATTAACTTTTGCAAGCATTATGATCCGACACCTAAAAGGTTTTATAAGAACTATTTATCTTTAATTAATGGCTGGGCAAGTGACCTTAAAAGGAAACCAATTAAACATTGTTACTGTCATTCTTGACTACTTTACTTGGCAGTGACATTGTATCGCTGCATTGATTTTGGGCAATGTCATTATAATAAAGTTATGTAAGGAAGATAAAGGGTTTTCTTTGTCTGTATAGAAGTATATAATACTTAATTTGATTGCAAACAACTAACACATAGGAGTGTATTTATCTTTGAGCGACATAGTGGCTTAAGGGTATGCCCACACAATGTAATTGGGAGAGGAGTTGAGGTGGTTTTTCAACTCCAAATTCACAAATTCTGGCACTTTGTACCCGCATTGGCTTTCCACTATGGGTTTACTCACTGGTTAGTGGAAATGTTCTACATCCTGAAACTATATAGGTTATCTTACATCACTTGGAATTGTCTATAGCATATACAATGTCTTAGATAATAGATGAGCAAGGAGTCAATTCAGAACCATGCTAGGCTTTACTCGACCGGGGGCAAATGTTCAATTCATGTATTTACTCTCTACTTACAGTAAGTACTCTATCTTAGGCAGAGTGGCTTATTGACAGCACATTGATACCTAACATTGAAGCACAAGCCCTAGTAGGTCATTAGTATGAGATCTGTGGTGGTTCAGCAGTATGAGATCTGTGGGGGTTCAACAGTATGAGATCTGTGGGGGTTCAACAGTATGAGATCTGTGGGGGTTTGACAATATGAGATCTGTGGGGGTTCGACATCGTGATCTATGGGGGTTCAACTGTATGTGATATGTGGGTGTTTGACACTATGATATCTTTGGGGGGGGTCAACATTATGTGAGCTGTGGGGGTCTGACACTGTGTGATCTGTCAGAGTTTGACCTAGAATAAGTTCTCCTATTAAAGTAACAGGAGCGGTGCAGCAGCCCGGTCCACTATTTAGGCAAGTGGAGCACCATTCCCATGATTTAAATAGTAGAGCCTGTGGATAGGTCATCAATATAAAAAATCTATTTGCACACAAACCTTCACCCGAATTGATATTCCTTAAAAAAAAAGGGGGGGGGGAACTTCCTCCATTTAAAGGTAAATTTATTTATAAATGCTTCGCTTTGGTGGTAGACTTATAACATGGGTCTGTATTAGATAACTCAAAACGCCTACACATTTTGGTCTTGTATAGAGATGAGCGAACACTGTTCGGATCCGAACAGCACGCTCCCATAGAAATGAATGGAAGCACCTGGCATGCAGACTTTGCCGGCGGCCGGCCGCTTAACCCCCCGCGTGCCGGCCACTTCCATTGATTTCTATGGGATCGTGCTGTGAGCGTGCTGTTCGAAACGGCTGTTCCGAACAGTGTTCGCTCATCTCTAGTCTTGTACATTACAGCACACTATTTATGCTATGTAAATAACGTAACTTGATTAAAGAATTCCCATAGAATTAATTGGAAGGTAGATCTTGACAGACAAACTGTATTGTAAGTAATAGAAACAATTAGCATTTATGGTAATTTTCAATGCAACTTTTTTCGATATGTGGAACTGGCTGGAAACGCACAGGTTGTGACTCAACAATCTCTGACAGCTATCTTATTAGTATAATGGTAGAAAACAACATGGGGCTGATTTGTCATGTCTTGTATGCTAGTTTTCTGTGATTCAATGCATGAAAAATTCACAATTTTTGTCATACGTGCTGATTTGTGAGCAAAAATTGCAATGTTTGTTAATTTTACGCCGCACTTTCTGCTTTTCAAAAAGGTAAGCCGAGTAGATCAGGAATCAACTGGAGCTGGAATGGGGATGTCTTGAGCCAACACATTTATTATGACGTATATCAAATAACTGGTATAAGTTATGGTTGAAACCTACTCCATTCCCTGACCAGTTTCTGCCACATGATCTCTCTCGATGCACCTAAGAATTCAGACATTCTTAATCATTCTGATGTATCTCATGCAAGAATTAAGAACATTGGTCTTAAAGAAAGTATCAATAACAAATGGAACTCCATGGTTTTATCTAAGATATATAGACATTGGGCCGCCACTGGGACAATCGCCAATTGTAACACATTTTCATAAACATAATTTTTTGTTACTGAAAATAATACTTTTTTATATATTTTCAGGCAGCCTATATAATAAATTGATGCATTTGTGGAATAATATTATTTTATGCCTCTATAACATATTTCAAATTCCCTTTTGCATTATTGTGCAGGTCTTGTAAATTTTCATCATGGAATGGCGAGGTGGAGCATGGATGTGTGGGATTAGAAGACACACTAAGCTTTTACTTTTCTGTTAACCTAGGTCACAACATGTGACCTTTGTGATATGAATGCCTGTGTCAAGCTGAGTCTTACCATTTCAGGAAAATAATGTTTTGTAATAAGAAGAAACAAAAGCGACTTTACCGTTCTTGTCCTGTTCTTGTATAGTTACATGATGTGTAGGATTGTGTTCATCTGTGAGACCGGGGAGAAAGGAGAAATTGCTTTGTTTAATGAATATATTGCTGTTGAATGCGTAGCTTTTCATCAACATGTTTCATGGTAGAAAAACAGGCAAATATTAGAATTTTAATCTTGTTGCTGAATAATGACTAGGGCTATGTCCACACAAACTTTTTTTTACCAATTATGTTGGCTTCGCTGGTGATTGAAGAGGCATTAAAATGCTGAAAACATTATTTGTTATGCTTCAACACATTCTCATCAACATTTGACATTTGTTTCAAGCCCCAGCAAAAATATCCACAAGAAATAAAATTATATAGCCATATTCTGCTACTGTTGGAAAAAAATCACTATATGTCTATTATTATTATTATTATTATTATTATTATTATTATTATTATTATTATTATTATTATTACCTTAGTATTATTATTAGCCTTAGTATAGTTATTATTTTATATTATGGTTGAACACATTGTTATACATAGACACATTCAGGATAGATATATCACTTTTTTGGTAGCATGTCACTTTCTGATATCATATCTCAAAAAGCTGCTCCTATTTGGACATGTCTGGCCAAGAGGCAATGTAAGGATGTTCATATCTTTATAACTTAGAAAGCTATGGTCAAAAAATTGATATTTGATCAGAAATCTTCCTGTTAAAGATGTATTCTTCTAATTTTAAATTATCTCCTACATGATTGATCATGAGAATGAGGATTCTTTATACTTCAATATCAATAAAGCAGATCATCAGATATATGTTGTCACTCCATTCACTTCTATTGAAACACTAAACTTAGCCTAGTACAGTATTTGCTGTCTTCAGCAGTACTTTAGAGAATGAATTCAGCAGCAATACGCATTCTCATCCAAATTCTATGTTCAGACAGGAAAAAGGGACCCCTGTTTTGTAATTGGTTGGGTCAGGGTTTCGGGTGTAGTGTCCACAGAAAATCAGCAGATGAAAAAGTCCTATGTGGAAGAGCTTTTCCTCTGCTGCTTTCACTTTTAAAATGATGAACGACTGACAGACCCCATTATAGTCAATGAGGTCCACCAAGCTCCATGTATAACTGCTATTTCAGCAGTCTGCCTCTCCATTGTTCTGGTTACTCCGCTAGTGTGAACCTAGTTTTAAACCTCTTAACTTTTTTGATAACTGCCTACTGCTTAAAGAGGTTTTCCCATCTCACTGTTTCAACTTTGTATGTTGTCTCTTCTTCTCACTTCCTATATTTCTCTCCCCCCCCCCCTTACAGCTTGCTGAACAACACTATGAAGTATCACAATACTCATGCAGACCAGATAATATACAGATGCTTGTAGAGAATGGACTCAGTGTTTTCTGTGTGTTTACCTAGAGAGATAACAGACCAGGCTTTATAAGCAAAATGCAATTAGCTGAACTGATTGTCCTGCTGGCGTTAAGTGACATAATTTATCATATCTTACATGTCCATGGTTATAACAACACTGTGTAAACAATGAGAGGAATGAGTTCACATAGCAGGCAAACAAAGCAGTATTTCTAAAGCAATATATATTTCAATTTACATAAGCTACCAGTATAGATAGGATCCTTGAGATAGGACAACCCCTTTAAAGTAAATCAATCATTATCAAAAACTGGTCTCAGTAATAGCATTTATAACAAGAATGTAATAACTAATGTATGCCAAAGCCATAGGGGTATGAATACTTTTTGTAGGAAGCAAAATGCTGAAATCTGAACTATTCTTGCTGTAAAATGTATTGGAATCAGAAAAAGGTGGTGTGAAGAAAACATAATTTTCCAAATTGGTGTTCATCATACACAAGACTAAAGGAGCCCAGAAGAGTATTTTTCTTTGTATTGTGTAGGGCTGTATTACATGTATGTGTGTCACCCAACCTGAGCAGACTTTTGTTCACTGTCCAAGTAGGCTCACAATCTAAATTATCTATCAGATTATCTATGGACTGTTGGACAAAATCCACAAAAACACTAAGAGAACATACAAACTTCATGCAGATGTTGCTCTTGGTCAAATTCAAACCCAGGACCCCAGCACTGCAGGATAGTAGTGTTAACCACTGAGTCACCACTTGATGTACAGGGACTACACAACTCCAACTAACACCAAAATTAAGAAAGGAAAACCCCTATTGATTAACAATAAGAATGATAGAAAGTTTCATCTCCAGGTATAGCTGACTCAATAATAATTATGGGATTTCTAAATTCACTGGGTACATTTATATTCCATAATATTGCATAAATGCTTTTAAAATCCAACCTATGCATATGTAAATATGGTGATTTCTATAATCTTTTATTCAGACATCTACAGTATTATTAGCACTGTTATTATTATTATTTTTACTGTAGGATTCTAGCACGAGCATTTGAATCAATTCTTCATGCTCTCTTGTTAGTATTCAACTTTCTTACGTCTGTGAAATTTTGCGATGTAAAACTCATGAACTTTGAATAAAAAAAGTCATAAATATTTAATCCTTACATTTTAGCAGAAAGAAAGAGTTGTGGTGGCAGATGAAAAGAAATTCAGGTTCGGGTGCATGCCTGAAAGCAGCAGGAGAACAGAAGTACCAAGGAGGGAAATTAAACTTTAAATTCTACAGGATAAAAGTACAATAGATTCAATTAAGACCTGCATTCTGCGTGGACTTATTGAACTGGGCCAGAGTATTTGGTTCTTTGAAGAGAGGTAACGTAAGTAGAAGACTACAGCCATAACAAAGTGATATAAAGGAAGCTCACGAAGGACAAGGAGGAGACGATAGACCATTTCCTGGAATTATTTCTCGTAGAGTGCATCACCTGCAGACTATAAAAGACCAGTACAATTAGTATGTCTCTGTTATAATTTCAGGATGTAATTACTTTCATATTGAGCTCTACGGGGAAACTTCATCATTTGCTTTTATTCTCTATCGTTTCTCAGAGATGTCTGCGCTGGCAAAAATGTCTTAAATGACACAGCTGTGCCAAAGAATACTTGTATGAATACTAGATACTACTTTTTATTCTTACATTATACGGTCTATATTACATATGCATGTATATCATTTTTTAACTGTCCTGTTGGCTGGAATTGTCTAGATATGTGTGATACGAGTTAAAGGGAAACTTTAAGGGCAATCTGGGACACTAAACCACCTACAGTTCCTTAGCGACTGGTGGTTTAGTGTCTGTTGTAATGGTGTATCGGCTAGCATCCTGGACACTGACCTATCCTTCAAATCGCACATACAAACCCTCAACCCCTCATGCCACCTCCAACTCCAGAACACCATCGAATCTGCTCCTTCCTCACCCCAGAAACTGAAAAGTGCTAGTCCATGCCCTCATTATCTCCCGCTTAGATTACTGTAACACTTTTCTCCATGACTTCCCTGCAAATACTCTCCCCCCCCTCCAGTCCAACTTAAACTGTGCTGCTCACTTAATACACCATCTCCCCTTGTTCTTCATCGGCCGCTGTCATAGACTGTAAGCACTTGTGGGCAGGGTCCTCTATTCCTATATGCCAGATGGTCATTGTTAGTATTATATTTGTCTGTATATTTCATGTACTGTATGTTTACCCTCAAATGTAAAGCTCCATGGAATTAATATAATAATGTACAGCACCATGGAATTAATCTAATAATATACAGCGTCATGGAATTAATATAATAATGTACAGCACCATGAAATTAATATAATAATATATATGGTTCTCTATAAATAATAATAATAATAATAATAATAATAATAATAATAATAATAATAATAATTTTTTTTAAAAATTAAAAAATTATACTTACCTGGGATGAAATCTCCACTCCGACACAGTGGTTCACTGATTCCGGGGAAAGTACACTTCAACTTCACTGCGCATGCGCCAGACTGATGTTGTGGGACTTGAGATGGTTGTGTAGCTTACTCATAGACATTAATGTGCTTAGTTTGACCCTATCGCCATCCTATTGATCTAGCTAACCTCCCTTTCAAATGTTCGAAACAAGAGTGAAGAACCACCTTAGGGGCCTTGCTTCCCTTTTTTCTTGCAAAAGAAAAAGCGGAGTGAAACACACGAAGTCCTTATTTCATGCGCAAGTCCTTATTTCGTAGGTAGGGTGACATGAATTATAAAAAAGAGGTGACCCAGTTTTAAATTTTGCTTTAGCAAACCAATTTTTTTTTATGAATGCCCTTGGTTAAAATACAGAGGACTGAACTTGCATATTACAGTGTTGCAATCTATACTCCTTACGCAGAGAATGGCTGGTTTGTGGCTTATTTCATTAGCCACATTTTGCTGAAACAAGCTTTTAAAATCTGTTTCATAATTCTACATTCTGTGAAACTGCTTAGCATTCAGATCATATGCTGCTTTAATTGCCTCTTTATAGTTAGCGAAGATGTTATGTAGTTGTAAAATACTGAGCTTTACTGCAGCTAAAGGAATATTTTTCTGAACAGATGCAATACTGGTACAGTAAATAATGGACACATTGTACTTTATCAGCAACCAAGGGGAAGGTTAATGGCTATGATGCATCTTTTATGCGAAGCTTGAAACATAGACTTTTCTGTGATTTAAAGATTTACAGTGTGACAAAAACAAAGCCTTTCCTGTGTTAGCGGCAGGGTACATTTATTTATAACGCATGGCGAGCATAGAGGTGAACCTCTTTAAATGCAAACCTTGTTTTTATATCATGGTATTTTAGAGTGCAGTAAATCAAGCTAGTCTGAAAACCTTACATTGTACTACCTGCAACCTACAGTGTGTGCTTACAGCGTGTACTGTACGAGATGCAACAAAGTCTATGATATTTACACAACTATCATTAGGGGTGAACACAGAGGATACATTTATCTAACACAGCAGTCATACAATACCACCCAGCAAGTTACAGGGAGCGTGTTACAAGGAAACTCAATAGCAAACCAGCAACATTGCATAGTAGGCGACATTATGCTGCTCATTAATAGGTTAAACATTTCCTTGAAATGGCCAAGGGCAGTTGCTCATGGCAGAGTCAGTATTTCTAACCCAAGCACAGAGCCCTGGAAGTTCTGGAATGTCCATTGCTTTTTTTTTTTTAGTTTGGGTTTTTCAGTCATGAGAAGAAGATTCATACATTAAGTACTTAAAGAGGACCTTTCATATCCTTGGGCACATGTGGTTTTATATACCGCTAGAAAGCGCACTGTCGTCTTTCCTGTTATGTGCCCCAGGGCTGGAGATATCTGTGCCATTACCGATCTCTGCCCACTGTCAGAAGGGTGTTTCTGACATTCTAGCTGGGCTTTGAGGAACGCCTCTCCTGACAGTACTATCCATAGCACCCTCAACCTAGTATAAGTCTATGGACGAGTACTGCTAGGGAAGTGTTCCTCACAGCCCAGCTAGACTGTCAGAATTACCCTTATTATGGTGGGCCGAGATCAGTGCCGAAATAACAGCACCAATATCTCCAGCCCGGGGGCCACATAACAGGAAAGCCGAGAGTGCGCAGAATTCAGTGCACTGTCAGCTTTCTAGTTGTATATACAACCACACATACAGGAAGACATGAAAGGTCCTCTTTAACAATTGTTTTTACAATTTTACTGTTCAAAATAGCATTTTTGGAAAATTCTAATGAAATGATCAGTATTAAGAGATACCTGCATAAAAATGTATCTAGAAAATGTGCAATTCTTTAAAAGTCTGAAACCCATTCATTTGATAGACGGTTGGGTATCCTAGTGTTGCATCCGTCAGATCCAAATAGTATGCAATGGCCTATTCTAGCAATATAAAACAAATACTTCATAACATACTATTGAGTTGGATAATGTTGTACTTTAAAAGGGAGGTCTGGCTACACAAAAATATAAAAACACTTAGAACACTGGAAAATACAAGAAGAAGTAATACTCACCTTACTGATCCCCTGCTGTTCCCATGTAGATACTCCTGGTTCTCTGCCAGTCGCTATATCTGGGCCTCTAACAATGATGTCCAAACATGGACATCTGACCACTGCAGCCAATCACTGACTGTAGTGATGACTTTATTGGAGTTTACAGGTGAGGTCACCATTACATCCAATGGTTGCCTACAGTTGTCACATATCCATGTTTAGACATCATTGTCAGAGGCCAGGAAACAGAGACTGTGAAAGGCCAGAACAGGAGTTGCAAGGGATCAGTGAGATGAGACTAATAATAGGTTCACACGTGCATTCAGGTTTCCATTCATGGGGTCCATTTGGGGACCCCACGAATGGAAACCTAGTCTGCTTAAAAAAAGCAATTACCAATGGAAACCTACAGACTCAATAGACTATAATGGGGTATGCCCAGTTTCCACCTGGTTTCCACACAAAAAGGGCTGAAAAATGAGGAGAAAAGTCCTGCTTGCAAGGTGCAAGCAGCGCAGGAGTGAACCTAGACGTACTTATTTATTTATTTTGAGCACTCTTATTTCTTTTTGCATTTTAGCTGGTTGGGCAATCCCTTCAAGCTTTGTCCATGGACCTTATGTATCTCAATATATTTCTTCCTTAAGGGGAGACTGTCACCAGAACCCACCATATCAACCCAGATCCACAGATATCAACAACTATGGGGAGATCTTGAAAATGGAGGCACCTATTCACAAGATTAAAAGAGCCTTTGGTTTTGGAAACCATAACCTTTCTAGTTGGTTTGATATACTGGGCACTAACTCATTATCATTGCCCATGTCACAGAAAAGCATACAATATGTCACCCTTCCCACAGTTTGTTGGGGACAAAGGTTGTTCTCTTTTGTTGTAGCTAGAAACATAGAAGATTGAAAGCAAACCACATTGCCCAACCAGTTTGCGATTATATTTTTATCATTTTTCATAGGACAGCCATTGTGGTAATTGTTAAGAAAGGTACTGCACAATTTCACATATCCCCTTGGGGAGATGGTTCAAGGGAGTCTGTCACCTTAGTGAAACATATTAAATAATCAACATAGATAGATAGGTCAGGATAACTTGAATTTAATGTTTTTCCCCATGAAAATATGTTCCTCCATTGTCAAGATATTCATTTATTTCACAAAATGCAAATGAGAAATGTGGAGCACGGAAGGCGACTCTGTTGCTCCCAACTGCTATGCCCAGCACTACTCTAAGGCCGGGTTCACATGAGGTATCTTGGACCAGAATTTGACGCTAAGGCTGCCTCAGATTCCGGTCCAAAAAATGAGTAGCCGCGACTGGATACGGGTGCCAATCCGAATTAGGCTCAAATGAATGGGCCTAGCCGGGAGGGAGTGTCTTCAGGCGGACATCCACGGCTGAACCGGCCGTGGCAACCACCAGAAGAATGAGCATGTCACTTCTTTTTTCCAGAAGCCGGAACAAACCGCTCCTAGAAAAAATACTGACTAGCTCCCATTGATTTCAATGGGAGACATTTTTTTGGTGAGAATTTTGAGGTGTATTCCGCCTCAAAATCCTGACCAAAATACCCTGTGTGAACACAGCCTAATTTGCGCTCACTACCTGCTCCCTTCTTTGTTCCTTTGGCTCTGTGTTCTCATGTTCATGCCAATGTATTTGGTCGGTGTTGAGTAACACACACTTGGAGCAATGAAGTTGCCCTCAGTGCTCCAGACTGGCTTGTATCTCGGCGCCATTTTTCTTAGAGGAGAAGGCGTTACATTCAGGTGAGCCTGAATTATCTGCATTGCTGGTTTAATATGCTTCAGCCTGGTGACAGACTCCCTTTAACCCCTTAAGGACACAGCCCAAATGTATGTTAAGGACCAGGCCTATTTTTTCAAAATTGACATGTGTCACTTTAAATGGCAATAATTTTGAGACGCTTTAATTTACACAAGTGATTTTGGGATTATTTTCTCGTAACACATTATACTTCATGTTAGTTGTAAACACTAATCAATATTTTTGTATTTACTTATTTAAAAAATAGGAAATTTGATGGAAATTTGGAAAAAAATTGCAATTTTCAAAATGTGAAATTCTCTGCTTTTCAGGAAGATAGTCATACCACCCAAATACAGTAATAAATATTATCTCCCATATCTCTGCTTTATATCGGCATCATCTTTTGATTGTATTTTAATTTATTTTGGACGTTATAAGGCTTACAAGTGTAACAGTGATTTTCCAGATTTACAAGAAATGTAACTGTTTGTTTTTTTGTTTGTTTTACATACTTTATTTTTTTTTTTAACAAACTTTTGTACATTTTTTTATTTGTGCTGCAAGCACATTAGAACCAGCGATCAGAGAGGATCGCTGGTTCTATACTAACTACAGACTGCAATACACGTGTATTGCAGTCTACAGGAAGCTAGCTATGCAGATGCATAGACTAGCTTTCCCTCGTCCTGTCATCCAAGGGGTTAACCCTCCCCCCATCGGAGCTCGCTCCGATGGGGGGAGGGATTAAGGAGCAGCGTGTAGCTGTAAATTACAGCTCACACAGACTCCAGATGCTGCCGGCCAAACCCCTAGGGTGCCATGATCACTATGGTTCATGGCACCTTAAGGGTTAAACAGCGGGGGTCGGTGCAATCACCGTCCCTGCTGCTACAGGGGAAGCCTGGCTGTCAGATACAGCTGGCCTCCCATGGAGATCGCACAGGCTCTGCTTCTGAGCCCGTGTGATCTCAATCACGTACATGCACGTGGGAATGCGGGAACTAACCACATTCCCTGACGTACAGGTATGTGATTTAGCGTTAAGGGGTTAAGCAAGGCCTCATAGTCGGTGCTGGACTTACCACATGGTGTGTAAGCCCATTTTAAGCATATTCATTTGTATATAGAATTTGGTAGTGCTGTTTGTTTTACTGTCAAACAAAATATGTTTAGAAGTCATGTTTTTACGACTATGGCATACTAGGGGAAAAATTGTTTACAACGCAAATAAGAAATTTGTACAGAGTAAATCTGAAGATGAAAGGGTAATTTTGTAATTTTCTTGTTCAGTTCCATTACTGACTGAGCAGTAACAGTACACAATGAATACAATCCAGCATGTAGCAAGTCATTACAACCTGAGATTTCTTTTTATTTAAATTACCAGCTTCTAAAATTTTGCATATTGTCTTTGTGCTGTATTCTAACAATATAGTTATTTGATGTACGGCAAATCATTTCTGCTGATGATTGGATGTAATGTGTCCTTATATCCAATTTTGCATTGTATGCCAGAAAAAATCTTATTTATGTCCAACAAGCCAATATTTTCTATATAACGTACCTGGCATGAAACATTAGATTTTGGAGCATAAATGACTAAAAAAATCTCATATTTTATTAAAAATTATTTAAGGGCATTTTATAGATATTTTTGGTAAAGTAGTTAAGAGTTAATCAATTATATTTTAATTAAAGGCATTACACCTGGTTGTTTCGGTAAAGATGATAGGTAGAGAGTTACCCTTCGTTCACACCTGCGTTCAGTATTCCGTTTGAGGAGTCCGCATGAGGACCTCCCCGAACGGAATACCGAACGCAACAGCAAGCGCTGTGCCAGTGAAAGTACACAAACTCCATAGACTATAATGGGATCCGTGTGATTGCCACCAGATCTCTGCAGGGATCATGTGGACAGGAAAGTGGCTCACAATCTACTTTCCTGCCTGCATAATTCATGCGGCCAGAACACGGACCCCATTATAGTCTATGTGGTCCATGTGCTCTCACTGCACAGCACTTGCAGTTGCGTTCTGTATTCCGTTTGGAGGGTCCCCATGCGGATTTCCCCGGAAGGAATACCAACGCAGATGGGAACAAGGGGTTATAAAGCTCAAGAAAAATCTCATAGAGAGGTATGAAACATCACAACTGATAAGTTAATAAAGAAGAATAAAGCTTTCTATGAATTTTCGGATTGTTGCAATTCTTTTCTTTATAATGACGTGACTTTTATATGAAGAATTCTGCTTATTCAATCTATAAATTAGAGGTTCTTCGTTATACACATTTGATCAAATAGTAAGAAGCCCTGAACCTGCCCTGACAAGGCGACCTCACTCAGATGGGACCCTACACTTTCTGTCCAAGAGAGGTATATTAATTTAGTATAGGGTCCAAACTGAATGCAGTCGCCTTGTTGTGGCCTTTTGCATTTCCATTTCCATATGCCCTGTTGCAGTGCGCGGCGTGTGGATGCAGTTTTTTGTATTAACTTATTACCCTTGTAGCAAGCACCTGTTCATACTTAGTTTGTTGTGTACCTAGGATCGATAGATAAATAGATAGACAGATAGATAGATAGATAGATAGATAGATAGATAGATAGATAGAACTTTGCTTCTATTGTGAATGGGAACAAACTTTACTATTTTCCATCCTCTGCACCGCCTGTATCAACCCTTTAATTTCTTTGGGCCACTAAATCACCAACATTCCTTTAAGCAGCATGGACATTTTATCCAAAACCTCTGTATTACACCATTGTTTATTGGTATGGATACACCCAGATATAATGGAAGTGGTTTCTCATATCACCTTACTGTTTGCAGAATATTAGTACATGGAAAGGGGGAAACATTTGATGCTGGGTGACACCCATGGTGGCCATCTGCAAACCACCATTTTGAATTCAACGTTGCTTTTTTTCAATGGGAAGGGGTCATGTGACACATCACGCACATGGAGAATCGTACAAGAAAAACAATGGTGTGCTCATTTTTAATGTAGCTTTATTCATTCATTGAGTTATAGACACGTTTGTGACATGGAGAAACGACAGTAACCCACTAAAAGATGCTTCAGGTGCCCCACATCCTGGATCTTCATGGAGTACACCATAGCCTTCAAAGTGAGTGAGATCCGGAGACCTTGGGTGTATCCATATCTGGTTGTATCCATACTTATGGCCCACCCTGTAGATTCAAGTAGGGAATCAAGTTACCCCCATGCAATATAGCTTTTATGTTTGTTCTTCTAATCCTGGAATAGATGTATTTTGTAATATTTTTTGGGAGCGGATAAAAAAAGTAATTCAGTCATTGTTCTTTGGGTTTTGTATTTGTAGCCTTCTCTTTAAGCAGAGCAAGAAGAGTTTTAGATTTTGTTGTGGACATTGGTGGTGGTCCAAGACAACACACTTCACTAATGTGATGGTCTCGTGTTTTTATGACATATGGCATTTGCTTTTAACATTTAATATGACTAGAAGAAAACCCCTAATATGTAAAATACAAAGGCCTTGTTGTGCTGCTTTAGGGACATTTCGGAACATATCAAATATAGTACATGAGATCGTAGAATAACCCGATGACCTCATGAGTGAAGAAAAGAAACCATCTGTGAAAACCCAGCTGAATGTATCTCTCTCAGCATAATACGTCCATTATATTCAACCCTCTAACCAGTCTTCCAAGACTGTCTCGTAAAGTCATTATTCAGCGTTGATCAAGTGAGATCCAAACATACAGTAAGACATGCTTTGTCATTTACAGGAGCTGATGATGTTTCTGAACATTTCATTATCCTCCCTTTACATTTTGCTCAAAGAAGATTAAAACAGATCAGACCACATGACAATATCCTGCTGATGTTTCCTGCAAGTGAAAACTCCCATTGAAAATGTCTGCATATTTATGTCAAGCAATGGATTTATCCTGTATAGAGATGGGCGAACCTTAGACCTTGTGACATTTTCAAAGCACTTGCAATATGCTTGTAAATTGCACAGTTTACTTTATCTTGACCCCGATGGCACATATCTTCTTTATGATGCTAGTGTATCAATAGGAAGATTATATGCAAGTTAGCGGATAATGTGGAAATTGAATATATAATGTATTTAAAAATAATCTCCATTATCACATTCTTCAGAAAGTAGATGTTTAGGAGGTTGCAGGTTTGCATCTGAATCCATAATTTTGTTATGATTTGTAATAATTAGAGATGAGCGAGTAGTAAAATAATCGAGATTCGACATTCGTTTCGAGTAGAGCCTCAATATTCGATAACTCAATCGAATATCGAATCCCATTACAGTCTATGGGAAAAAATGCTCGATTCAGGGGAAACCACTATTTGACTAAAGGAGATTCACCAAGTCCACGAGTAGCAGGAGGAGAGTGTTTAGGAGGAGCGCTGTGCAGTTAAAGCTCACACACCCTATTATAGTCTATGGGGTCCGTGCGCTTTAACTGCACAGTGCTTGCAGTTGCGCTGATATTGTGTTTGGGGGGGTCCTCCTGTGGACTCCTTCCGGATGGGAGACAAGCGCTAATGTGAACCGGACCTTACTCATCCTGCAGAACCAACATTGATTGGCCGAATGCTATACAGTGTATAGCATTCGGCAAATCAATGCTGGTTCTGCAGTAGGCTTGTCTTTACTAGTCGGGAGAGCTGGCAGCTTGCATTTATGCGGAGCTGACTTTTTATCATAGGAATGCATTGACCAGCATTGATTGGCCGAATTCTATACAGTGTACAGAATTCGGCTAATCTACGCTGGTTCTGCCGGAGGCTCATCTGTGAGGAGGCGGAGTATAAGATCGGACCACAGCAGTCTCCATTGTGATCCAATCTTAGACTCCGCCTCCTCACAGACAAGCCTCCGGCAGAACCAGTGTTGATTAGCCGAATGCTGTACACTGTATAGCATTTGCCCAATCAATGCTGGTCAATATATTCCTATGAGAAAAAGTCAGCTCCCGCGTAACCGCAAGCTGCCAGCTCTCCCACCTAGCAAAGACAAGCCGGTTGCAGAACCAGCGTTGATTTGGCGAATGCTATATACTGTATAGCATTTGGCCAATCAACGCTGATTCTGAATCGAATCATTACTGCGAATAGTGATTGTATTCGAACGAGTACGAGTATTTTGAATACTGTAGTATTTGAGTACTGTAGTATTCTACCGAATACCTACTCGATCGAATACTACTCGCTCATCTCTATATAGGTTTTTTTTTAGCCAGTGTACTCCTTAAGCATATGAATAAAAGAAGAAAAATAGAGAAATCCTATTCAGCCAAATACAGTCCTGGTCATTCAGATTACAATTTCACACTGTTTTATAAAAACAGCATCAAGCTATGTAAAGTATTATTTCAATCCCATGTAATAATGATTAGACGTAAAGAATAAACACCACTCTCAATAGAAAAAAATCATATCTATATTTAATTTCCCTTTCCACTGGCGCCGCACACAGCGACGTACCGCTCTCCGCAGTCACGTAACAAAGGGCCAGATAATACCTGCTAATTAATGCTGGGCAGAAACTACATGTTAACATTTATTAATTGTGTGTCTTTTACATGCCAAAGGATTTGATTTATGCCTTAATTTGCGGGCTGAAATTAATGTTTCCAAAAACAAGATGATATGATTTGGTCTGTACCTACGACATTTTATTTTGGTTTGTGTAAAATGATTTATATGCAGTTTTTTAACGTTTTTAACAACGATGAAACTTAATTGGAGTCTAACATCGTCAAAACCGAATTTGAACCACTTCTATGCTATTGTAGAACACGATAGTAGTATAATGAACATACTTTTTTGTATCAAAATGCAATCCTGCTGTTGAAAAATTTAACTTTTATTCCATATGCAAATCAGTTGTTTAGTGAACTTGGAACAGGGCAACATTGACTTCAGTTTTATAGTCATTACAAATTGCTGTCTATGGGACTTTAGTCCTTCCATGGGGTTGCATGGGAGAGGGAAGAGGGGTGACCACAAAGCAAAATTGTGCTCCAGTAAGTGTGATTCCACCGAGAGAGCACCAACAACTCATTTGCAACTGCACACAAGAATGAAGAATGGAACGGTCATGTCCCACTAACTGGCTCTGACACATGATATCAATGGTGTAGAAGAGATTTTGGTGTAACAATATCCTATTTAAAAGTATAAAAAATATTTATTGGGGCACTTTGTCATCTCATGCTATGTTATGAATCTCTTGTCCATTAAGAATCCTTAGGACGTTGAGAAGTGAGAGTCCCACATGATTAGAATTTTTTTTTGAGGATTATTGACACTGCATGATGTCTACCTGCCCATGCTCTAAATCTACAGTAACTTATAGTAGGTAGGTTCATAAGGCTATATAGATGTATCATATGTTAAATCACTGTTCGTGATACAACACACCATTTACATAGTGTGCCTACATGCCTATACTATTTCCCTGGCACACCATTCATACAGTTAGTATATCGTGAACTGTCATAAATAGCATCAATACGTAAAGTGCTGTGGTGAGCTACATTATTAGTGTAGGAATCTGAACATTCATTTAATGAATGCTGTATCTATAGGTGTGATAAAGAACTAAAAATATAATATATCCTTATATGAAGGGGAATTATCAAAGAAGAGAGCAGACAATGATACGACTTGTGTCTTGTTGACTTGCTGTTGACTTGGGATTCCATGAGCAGGCTGTTTTATTTCTATGCAGACCATGCCGGTCAACACATGGACGTATTAGGAATATCATTTCTGCTTCTTTTATAGTGAATGGTATCCAACTCTGTATTCATGTGGAAGGCTGTCAACCATTGATCGAGACCACCTACTGGTCTCCTTAACATAGAAGTTGGCTAACTTCTGCATATTTTTTGTCTTATGCGACAAACAGCACATAATATAAGTTATTCATATTAGGTCCTCCAGGTGCTACACATGTTGTTGTGTTTGCAGGACCTCCAGGGCTTTATCCAGCCATGGCCAGTGATAGAGGGTCATGTGATCCAGGATATCCATCAGCAGCCCCCATTAACTAACCTTGCTAGATAAAGTAGAGCTTGCATAATGCAATCGGCAGTGTTAGTGAACAGGGGCTGTGGATGAACGTGGCGGGTCACATGATCCTCTATCAGCCCCCATATCAGAAATTTTGCAAGCACAGCAACAGAGTAAAAAGTGCCGCAGCTGTATAGAGAGCCCAGATAGTCCGCACCTGGAGGATCTAACAATAGCAACTTACATTATGTGCTGTCTCAGTACAATACACAATTATACACAATCTGCCCAACCCCTTTATTTGATACATTTTAAGTTATCCCGAATCTCTTCCCACAAAACAATTTATCAATCTGCTCAGCATCCTCTGCTCAATAACATACCGCCTGCAGGTTTAACTACATTCTCCAAATAATAGGTTCCCTTTAAGTAGCACATACTTGTAAACATATGAATCACCGAACTTTTTAACTATTATCCCTGCCCCACGTAGAAATAACTGAAATAGAAAACCCTTCTTTATAGGGAATTCTGAATACAATGTACATTTTGTGAAATGGTCCATGGGGTAGTTCTTTGATAAATGGCACTGTTGGAAGGAATGATTTCATGTTATTTCTATACAAATGAGAATACACAACAGGAATCTGTAAAATGGGAAATAACAATACATTGTGCTCAATTAAGAAATTCTACTACATTATGCTGTGTGTATGCATTTATTAGAAGGAGTACATACTGTACCAAAAGTGGGTAAAACGGGGTTAATATTTATTACTTCCTTATATTATAATTTAGTCAACAGCCGGCAGATTTAATAACATGGCCATAAGTAAGTTCTGGATCTAATTGCAGATCATTTTCTTATGTAGAGTAGTCTTGGCTTTATTGTGTATGCAGTAGCTTTATGGCGTTGTAAGTACAGTCATCACCTGTAAATAACTGATGAGGGTAATTGAATGAGAGGAACGGGAGACAGATTTTGTGAAATCAGTTGACTTTTATCGATGGTTCATTCCACATTTACTGAGGCAGGCATAAAGTGGAGTGGGTTGTTATTGTAGAACAAGCACAAAGTAATCGAGGCGTGACTAAGTGCAAGAGAAGTTTATACAGAATGCGCAAATGTGATTCAGACATCACTAACAATGAGCACAAGTGATATCATATGGAGGAGAAAGGAAAATCCCTTCTCTCTATATGGCTTTTGAAGAAACATACACTACTGTATCGCTACATATGGAAAATCCATCTATCCAAGCTAAAAAAAATCTATCGAACTCAGTACTGGATATCCCGTCTATGCATGAATCTTACAGTATAGCTCTCTGATGATTCAAAATCACAACGATACCAATATTTTAAAGGGAACCAATTGTGTTTTTGCAGTCCAATCCACAGATAGCATATTACAGAGTAAGGTGATATATAGTTTTGTGGAAAAAAAAATAAAAAAATGAGTAGATCTGGTAATTTATCCACCCAAACCTCTGTTCACTCTAAGATTAAAGGTTTGGTGGTTGATGAGTATGAGATGAATAAGATAGCTGGGGGAACCTTCTACCATTCTATGGTTGTGCTGGGCCCTGATGTCAAAAATCCAACCCAGAGAATTGGGGAAATTGATTACAGGACCTTAAGATGTTCATTAGTGATGTGCAAACCTTATGAGAATTTGTACTGAAAATATTCAGATGGCTTGCCAGCAAGATCAGTCCAAATTAGAGGTGCTTCAGACCCAAGAATATTAGAACGGTAGGCCTCCAGGAGGTGTGTAGCAATATTAGTTTATACTCACCTTTCCTCACCTCCACGGGGCTCTACGGGGCTCTACCACAGCATTACCTGTGATTGGGCCTCAACATTTCCTCATGTCACATAGGAAGTCAGAAGAGGAAAGGAGCCTTGAAGAGTTGAGGAAAGCTGAATATGAGGTTATGACTTTTCTTCCTAGGGCCTCTAGTTATTAAACACTGGGGTCTGAAGAAGTTCGTGGATGGCAAACCCCTAAAATCTCAGCCAAAGTCAAACATTATGGAAAACTTGTCGTGAACCCAGCTTCTTATGAATTGGTTTTCTCATCCCTATTGTTCATACACCTAGTATTGACAACAGTTATTCCTCCTGACCCCTCATATACTCGCACATGCATGCCCAAATCAATCAAGCTAGCATGTTCTCTGTATGTGGAGAGGGCATTAAGCCACTTTCAGACCAAAAGGCGACATCTATGAGAAGACCCCCCATAATCTTGATCAGATTCGATATACTAGTACCCCAAGCATGACAAGTAATCACTTAGTGTCCTAGTGTAACACAGGTCGCTGTCATGACCTTGTTCACACATGCTTTTGTATGCACATATAACATGCCCCTGTTTCTTTTAAATGATTACTTTCAATTATGTAACCAATTAATTATAATACACAACTGGAAATACAGTTAATGTGGACGTCTATTGTAACCGGAGCAAAGTAATGAAAATTAAACCACAGCATATTACTCAAGTGTCATTAAATCTTCAGAATGGTATCTAAGGGAATTGTCTTATCATGGTCTTGAGTGAAATGAATATGCAATTTCATTGTTATGTAATTTACACAAAAATGCATTAGGAATCTTTGCCGGCTCCTCTTCTCATGCATCAGAAAATTTGCTGGGTATGCTGAGCGCTAAGCACAGTGCAAATGAAAGGATAGTTAAGCTGAGCCAGCAAAGATTATACTAAATGAGAACACAATGGCCATAAATTTTACAAAGCGTTCATTTTCTAAAGTGACTGTTTTATGCATCTGTTGATGAAAAGAAGCAGACAGACTGTATCTTCATATTTTTAACAACATGAAAAAATAGAGAGAGAAGAAGTTTATCTTCTCGGTAGACATCAATTTTTAACATTGCATAATGTTGGCAAACATCACAGTTTATTTATAGGGCTGTATACAGGAAGTTCCGCTAAATACTGGATGCTTAATTTGATAGTAAATGTATCTGCTGCTATAGTGAATTAGTCTTATGTTATATAAGGGGCCTCCTCCTGCTGTAAACACGTACCTGTATACTTATGTGTGTTCTTACTGACATTATTCAATATACTATAGTTATATGCGGGCATACTGTGTTTACTTATATATTTATGGACCCCTTATCCTATTAATATATTTGTCTAGACAGAAGTACATCTTACAATGGTCCCTAGCTTGTTCCAAAGCTAGAAGCCACGGTTCCCTCTTAGAGATGGTTGACCGGTCATGAACTACTGGGACACTCATAATCACTTTATTATCCAATGAGAATCAGGTAGAAATTAGAGATGAGCGAGTAGTGTTCGATCGAGTAGGTGTTCAATCGAATACTACGGTATTCGAAATACTCGTACTCGATCGAAGCTGTTCGAAGTTTAAGGTTCGATGCAGAACCAGCGTTGATTGGCAGAATGCTATACATTCTGCCAATCAACGCTGGTTCTTCTCTTACCTTTAGAAGTCTTCTCTGCCATAGGCATGCGCAGTCGGCTCTGCTCAGGCGTTGGGCCGGGCAGAGTGAATTCCAGCCGGAAGACGCCACGGGGGCGCTGCGCCGGGAGAAGACTTCAAGGGAAATCCAGCCCAACCGTCACTCGTGGACTTGGTAAGTATAATTTTATTGAATTGTGTGTACCCTGAAACAAGCATTTCCCCCCATAGACTATAATGGGGTTCAAAATCCGTTCGAACAGCCAAACAGTGTGCGGCTGTTCGAATCGGATTTCGAACCTCGGACATTTTAGTGTTCACTCATCTCTAGTAGAAATACATCCTACATAACTCTCTCAATCGCATTGCAAAATACGCCTAAGGCTGAGACCCCGCGTTACGAAAACACAACTTTTTTATTGCAGATTTTGCTGTGTTTCTTGAGCCAAAGACAAGAATGGATACAAAAGAAATGAGAAATATGTAAGTCCTTACACTTCTACCTTCCACTCCCGGCTTTGGCTCAAATAACGCAGCAAAATCTGCAATAAAAAAAGCCGTGTTTCCACAATGTGGGCCCTCATCCTATAGTCGCTTTGTATATTGTCAATGAATCCTATCATCTATCGTTTCTGAGTATGGTATGATCAGACTACTACACCAACACTAACATGAAGAAATTTTATATGAGGCGAGAATACCCAATATGTTACAACCAGTGTGTTAGACCCTAGAAGAGTAACAAGCAACTGACATGCGGTGCTCAGAATTACATGTGTCAGCATTAAAGGGAACCTGTCAGCTCAAATTGGACACTAAAGCACCCAAAGATCCTTATAGACCTGAGGTTTAGTATCCCAATTCACCCTGCTGTAACTCAATCTGTGGTTGTAATAAAAATAAAAAACCTTTACACTTACCTAGAGATGAGTCTCATCGAACTCATATCTGGTGCTCTCAGCTCCTGCACTGTTCATCAGAGATCTAAACCCTGTGTTCATTATGCAAGTGCTGGAGGTAGGGGGCTATTGCACTGAAGCCCAGCTTGATATTCTAGAACAGAACTCCAAATTCTTTATCCTTGATCTATTTGGAGAAAAGAGGTTTAACTGCTATAAAACTAAATGAAGTTTATGAACAAAGCATTTTGGGTCTAAAAGTAACAGGATAAGAAAATGGAGAAAGTTGCTATAAAAAGAGTCTACCACCACCAACAAAATCACTTCTAAGGCTCGGTTCACATCTGCGTTCAGGTTTCCATTTAAAGGGTTCATTGGGGACCCCTGAACAGAAACCTATCCGCATAAAAAAAGTGGTTACTTTAGGAAACTGGCAGACCCCATAGACTATATTGCAGTCCGTGTGGTTTGCAACTGCTGCTTGCAGGTTTTTCTCTCTACATATTTCATGCAGATAGAGGAACGGAATTGCCCAAATGCAGATGTGAACCGGGCCTAAACTACTTATATAAAGTTCTAGGAGTATTTTTGGTCCCCCTGTTTTGTTTTGAAAATGCAGCCTTGCTGCTGAGAAATTCATCAATCTATGAAAGGGGCAGATTGTAGCCTTCTCTATGTGGATTTGGAATGTCAGCATCCACCTCTCTCATGGATTGTTGGTTTGTGAGTAGTCGCATTATCATATTATTTACCTTTGCAATCTCATCTTACACTATGTGGACCTGAGTGCATCCTACTGTGACATCAAGGATAAATGTGACCTTTTTCATTGAAACACCTAAGACATGGATGGTCACACCAGCCAGAGTCCTGTGGTCACCGCCAAGCAATGTACTCTCACATAACAGGTACCAGTGTGAATGGGAATGGACCACAAGCAAAAATTGGCCCCCAGTAGACAATACCATGTCAGTTGCACCAAATAGCTAATTTACATATGAAGTAAAAGTTGCAGCAAGGTAGCAATATGACACAAAAAGGTATGGCCACTAGCCAGCCCCTGAAACAGCGCATAAGTGGTAGTGGAAGACTCCCTTTAAAGAGTACATTTTTCAATTCAGCATATTACAATAAGAATTAGACATGCCATTAAATAAAGCTTATGCACTGTGCAGTGTCTCAAACTAATATCTATATACAAGGCCTTGCATTAAGTTAATATACTCAAGTTTTCATAAAAAAACAGCCATAATTTACCATCACTTTGGATGTCTAACAGGTCAAATTACCATTAGCTTTGTGCTGTTCTCGCATGGCGCTGTGCTTTCTGTGTGCAGCACTGTTATGCTTTGCTATGAAATTTTATGGAGACTGTGGGGCACTATTAATATTCTCCCATTAAATATAAACGGAAAAGAACAAGGTGTTTTTTCTGAACAATAATACGAATATGCGAATATTTGTTTTTTCTCCTGGGTGATTTAGCAGCGAGAAATGCAAGGCAGCTGTTTGGAACAATCCTGTGTTTTTATGTTTTTTAGCACTTATTTCATAAGCAGTGGATGAGACTTTACAATACACATATATACAATTAAAATAATGAGCACACTGTAATACCAAATATCGAGCAAAGATATATAGAGAACAGTAAATATCTAACCACAGATGATGAATGTGAGCATGCCTTGTTATATATGTATACACCAGAGTCAGGCTGGAGAACCTTGGGCGCACTCAACCCCATGATTCTAAATGTCTACAATCCATCTATACAGAACCCCTGCTTGTTCAATTACAAATTCATTGCAACATATCGGTTGCTATTATTGCACACACACATGATATAATCTATAAGGTCTATAGGTTGTGAATCATTCTTTTATAAATGGACACTAGATCCAAATCGCTGAGGGGGAATGTATTATGCCTTGTAAAACTGTTTTATGGCATACAAGACATGATGAAGTTTTTTTGGCACAAACAATTGCAACTTTTTTCACAGTCCTTGCTACTTTACTGAAAGGTGGTGTGATGGGGATTGTAGTGTGATGGGGATTGTAGTGTGGGCAGGACCCTATCAAATTTATGATCATTTGTGCCAGTTTACTATTCAGACTATGACCCAGAGCTGATGTAGTGCAGTGCAGGCGCAGAGGCCCTTCTAGTGGTGCAGGGATTATCGAGACTGGTGTACTAAATGCCCGTCTTCATAAATCCCACCAAAGCCAGGTTAGAATTCAGTTGTCTTTTTATGGACCTTTGGGACTCAAAATTGTACTCTAATCTGGTACTCTGTTACACCAGTGCACTTTAGATACAATGGGACAAATTTACTATAATGATACTACACTACACATATATACAATAAATGGCATGCTAAAAGTATTCATTTAGAATGTAATTGCACCAGATTTATCACAGTGGTTTATGCTGGGTCTTAAATCAGGTGCATCTTTAAACACCTTTGTCTAACATTACACCTACAATATTGGTGAGCTTCATTTACATCAGCAAATACAGGTGTCTTCTTTTTCTTTTTTCATTAAAAATTCCATACCTTTCACCTTAACCAAAAAAGTCCAGATCTGTGCATCATGAGATGATCAGCTTTTCAAGACAATATTTTTTTGTGATATTACATCACAAAGTTATATCCTATGTGTTTTTGTATGTGACCACCAAGTAGTTGTACTGTGAATGAAAGCCTATAAAAAGAATTGGTTTCCAGAGAAATTTAAGTCCTTAAAAAGAACTTATAATGTGGAGGCCCTTAACTGACCAGCATTATTACTATAGATAGACATCTTGTGAAAGAGCACTGGAAAATCATGTTATTTTGTAAAGGTGGTCATCCCGCAAAATGCATGTTGGAATATGTTGAGCCAAGAGG
Source organism: Leptodactylus fuscus (assembly GCF_031893055.1). Taxonomy (NCBI): domain Eukaryota; kingdom Metazoa; phylum Chordata; class Amphibia; order Anura; family Leptodactylidae; genus Leptodactylus; species Leptodactylus fuscus. Next base: position 55,177,809 of record NC_134266.1, read on the forward strand.
AAAGGTAAGAACTGACGTGTGTACGATGAGGCCTTCTAAATTGTAGTGCGGTTACTAAAAGAATTATATGGAACCCTATTATCTATGAGATGGTGAACAGTGACATACAGAAGGCAGATGATTTTTTTCTGGTGAAGAACGTCCAAGATTTAATGCAAAATCTAGAGTATTTTTGTCCGATTCCCTTTAAGGCAAATAAAAATCTCATTTGGATACTGTAAAACAAATAGTTTAAAACTTTGCTCCTGGAATATGTTCCTCATTATTAGCTGTCAAAGTGTTAAATATTATACATTCATTTTACGGGATATTTCTCTTAGCATGGAGTTGACAGGAGCTGCTTGACTCACCAGAAGTAATTTAATTTATTGTAGTCACTGGAAGATGGCTTATTCTCCGAATTCAGGATCCACGGTACAGACTCTTCAAATATATATTTCCCAGGCAGAGATTTATTGCGGGGTTGCGCTGTGAATATTTCTGCCTGTGACATTTTTAAATAAACATGTTGAGCAATATTTACTATGTAGTAAACTCCGGGACCTCTCCTTAACTACCTTACCGTATGCGGTGAATGTCAGTGTCCTAGCTCATTCACCTTAATTTCCAGGTCATAGTTAGTAAAGGAACAAAAGGAACACAGTATATTCGGTGTAGCAATGAGAACTTATGTTCTATAGTTATTTTGTCTATGACAATAAATGTGTGAAATCCAAAAATATATTAAAATATGCACCCCTACTAATACATTCCCACTGGTAATGGAATTGGGTACTGGATAAAATCCTCTTCATCACAAATGAAGTCCACCGCGGCACTCCAAAGATAGCAAAATTTGTAGTATCACAAAACTGTATTGATATACATCTTGTAAACATTGATGCCTATGGCTGTATATTAGTGTATTGGGTCACAGATAGACAACAATCAACAGATCCCTGACGTTTCGGTCCCATGGACTTCCATCTGTGGGTTGTCTATAGTCAAATTAAACAAGACTTGTTTAATTACAGACATCCGACAGATGACTGTCCATGTGGCAGAAATGATATTGATTGATGTCTATCTGTGATGAATCCACTAATATACAGCCTACAGCCATGTGCATATATGTTTACAAGATGTTATATGAATAAAGTTTTGTGATACTTCCAATTTTGCTATCTTTGGAGTGTTGGAGTAGAATTTGTTCTATGTGAGATTAGATATTAGGTCCCACAATAGATGCTAAGTCCCATAGTAGCTACAATGTCTGCTACCCTGGCTATCATGTCCACAATTTGCACTGGAGATGTTCTGCCAAATCCTAAGTATGGCCACCTAGTTTTTGCAATGTGAATTGTGATTTGTTAAGGGTTTCGCTAGTGTGTTGTAATATTCTACTCAATGTGTATCATGAAAAATTGGAGTCCTTAAAACTAAGTTGTTGAACAGTAAGGGTGAGGCAAAGCAAGGGTGAACACATCTGTATGGAAAGTACTATTATCTGATATTGAAAGATATTAGGATTTGGGGTTTCATATGAATAATATTTGAGTTATACTAGCAATGCAATATGTATTGTAGAAATATAAAACCTTACAGTGATCATTTTCTCTCAATGGTAATACTTTTGCGCACTTATAAAGCATTATTGTAATGTCCTACAATTTACTTTTCCATTATGAATTTCTTATATAGCGTCTGTACAAGACACTCCATGAATATGTCTTTTTTAACTGTATAACTATGTCTAATGTAAAGACCCAAGCAAACATTATGCTGACCCTGAGCAAGCCAAGAATATTAGAAGATTGCAGCTCTGAATGCAGTAGTGTTGGCAAATGCAGCTTTGGAATTTGATACAGACTGTAACTAAGAATTAGACAAGGAGGTTAATAGATTAATTACTGTATGTGTGTAAACTAATTAGAATACTCTTTAAAGGGAGTATCAGAAACCCAGCTCTACAGATAGATAGGATAGGGTCATCTGAATCGAATCACTGTTTTAGTTAATATACAAATGAGTTCTTTGAACAATGGTGTGGTTGTTGTTGCCTCAAAGATGTGAGGGGGAAATGCCCTGATTGTTCCAAAGAGCTAGTTTGCATATTGACAAAATTGCTGTTAATGGAGGCTCCGATTCACAAGGGGAAAGCACTGTTCAATTCAGGTGACACTAACCTATTTATCTGCCGGGCTGGGTTGATACACTGGGTTCTGGTGATCCTAACCTATCTATCTGCTGGGCTGGGTTTTGGTGATCCTAACCTATCTATCTGCAGGGCTGGGTTTTGGTGACCCTAAGCTATCTATCTGCTGGGCTGGGTTGATACGCTGGGTTCTGGTGACCCTAACCTATCTATCTGCTGGGCTGGGTTGATACACTGGGTTCTGGCGACCCTAACCTATCTATCTGCTGGGCTGGGTTTTGGTGACCCTAAGCTATCTATCTGCTGGGCTGGGTTGATACGCTGGGTTCTGGTGACCCTAACTTATCTATCTGCTGGGCTGGGTTTTTGTGATCCTAAGCTATCTATCTACTGGGCTGGGTTGATACGCTGGGTTCTGGCGACCCTAACCTATCTATCTACTGGGCTGGGTTGATACGCTGGGTTCTGGCCACCCTAACCTATCTATCTGCTGGGCTGGGTTGATACGCTGGGTTCTGGCGACCCTAACCTATCTATCTGCTGGGCTGGGTTGATACACTGAGTTCTGGTGACTGTAACCTATCTATCTGCAGGACTGGGTTGACATGCTGGATTCTGGTGAGATGTTCCCTTTAAAAGTCACAGCAAGTACTGACATTGTGTTCATTAATTAGGAAGTTCTGAATATACAGAATTGTAGTTCCCAGATATGAAAGGGCTGTAGTGCATTGAAGTATGATAGGATCCAGAAAAAAAATTAATCAAAATGCTAAAATGAATAAAACATGGCTATCATCTGTAGGCAATGCTCTAGGTCTACAATCTATGGGCAGCCCTTTATATAAGGCATTATATAACTCTGATTTTTATCTTCCTGAATGATGTATATCTTAGATTTCCCTTCAGCTCAGTGTAGAAGATCAATTTCAAGTAACCAGTAACTCTAACGCCATGTATCAATTACTGTACAGCCTTCTCTAATGTCTCAGTGGCAACGAGAACGCCTTAAAGTTACATTTGTCAGCACCTTGTCAGATCCTCTCATCTTCATTCATTTGCAAAGTCCTGATGTTATTTTCTCTCCAGCACTTTTTAGTAGCATCACTTTTTGTTTTACAAAGTGTCTAAAATTGTCTTACATTTTTCCTGTTATCCCCAAAAATCAATAGACTAGCCTGGAAACTTTAAATGTAGTACAACATAGAAAAATGTATTACTTCTACTAGTTATCATTGTTACTTAAATTAACTACATCATGACCAGAATATCTGGGACCATCTGCAAAAGTATCATTCTCCTTATAAGAACATAGTGGTATCCAGTGGCGTAACTACCGCCATAGCAGCAGAGGCAGCTGCCACAGGGCCTGGGACATTAGGGACCCGGTGACAGCCACTACCGCTGCTATCATTATACTCGGGGGTCTGAAAAGACCCCTGAGAATAATGATTAGCGGACCGGGAGAGGTAATAGAAACATAAAAAAAACTATTACTTACCTCTCCATGATCCTGGGCAGGCCTCCTTTCTAGTTGTCTGACATCTCTGACGTCACATGAACCCGGCCTGCATCTGGGTCATGTGACGTCCGACGTCATTGAAGAACTGTCGGCAGCAGAAGCCGACAGCATAGGAGCTGGGGGACAGGTAAGAAACAGTACTTTTTTATGTTTTTATTCCCCCGGGTCTCCGATTATTATACTCTGGGAACTGAAAAGACCCCATAGTATAATAATTATTTATGGGTGTCCACAGTGGAGAAAAATACTGAGTGCAGGAGCCACTATGGGGGATAATACTGTGTGCAGGGGCCACTATTGGGGATAATACTGTTTGTAGGGGCCACTATGGGGGATACTACTGTGTGCGGGGGCCACTAAGGGACATAATACTGTGTGCAGGGGCCACTATGGGGGATGATATTGTGTGCAGGGGCCACTATGGGGGATAATACTGTGTGAAGGGGCCACTATGGAGCATAATAGAACACGCAGAAATGCGTAGGAGGGGTCGGTCGAGGTCTTCGGCGTCGGTGTCAGTTGGGGGGGGGGCAATGTCAAAAGTTCGCCATGGGGCCCCGCCATTCCTAGTTACGCCACTGGTGGTATCTTACAGGGAGCACTCAGGACCCCACTAGCTGGTATACAGTAGATCACATGGGACTCATTATGATCATGAATTTCAATGGACTTGGTGTAAGACGACTGCAGGAAAATGTGTAAATGTCAGCAAATGTCAGTAGTATCAGCTGATTTCCAGCAGCCTGACCACCAGCTATGAGTATCTCCAGGTGTATGTGTTGGCCAAACCATATAAGGCAGAATCGTGTAAGATGTAAATGGTGTGGCAAAAAACGCTGTGTTTTACAGTCCCTGCAAAATGGCTGGGATTCTAGCGAATCCCATCCACACATTGCAGAACAATATGCGCAGTGGACATGGCGGTTTAGTTAAAGCAGAAAGCGCTGGGGGAAAACTGCAATGCATGGTTTTTCATATGACAATGATATTTGTGCTTCTTTTTCACAAGTTACCAAGCACAGCACTGTTTATTGTATAGAGACTGTGCTTTGTATTGCATTGTATTACGTTTTCATTGAAATAGGACTGAGCCGTAACATGGTATTGTGACCAATAGAGGTGATGTCATTGGTCTGAGAAGAGGAAGTTGAGATCACCCAAGCTCTTCAAACAGTCAGCGAATAAGGAACCAGGGTGTTGAATTTTACTGATCTAATATTGATGTTCTATCCTAGAGCTAGGTCATCAATATCATAGTCCTGGCAAACCCCTGTCATAATAATACACCATGTACCATACGCTATTATTTTGTGCACAGAGTTTGTGATCTCTAAAATATGTCCTTGTCATTCATGAGGCTCACAATCAAAACGTCCCCATACAAATTAGAACAAAGTCAGCTTTGTCAACACTATCAATTTTGATGGGAATGTCTGGAGAACAACAAATTGGGCATGCTGTATTTTAAGACCCAGTCCTTTTGTCTCCTCAAGGAAGAGAAGACACAGAGGAGCTCAGCAGCATCTTACTCCCCTGACCCCACCTGGGTACAAGCATGCTTGGAAAGTGAGAGTGTGCAGGTTTATTTGGGTGTCAGGAGGAATAACTGTAAGTCAAACAAGCATTTGACCAATTTGACCAACCACTGATGAAGGTGAATGGGCACATTAATGGTCTTATCTCATGAACACACATGTACACAGACATTGGGGACGATTTCATAGAAAACCAATTAACCTCTTAGAAGAAACTGTAATTCTCCGAGGAGGCGCAGTCAAACATGGAGAGACCATACAAGCTCCTTGTAGATGTTCCCCATGGTAAGATTCACATCCAGACACCAGCAATAAGAACTGACTTGCTGGCTGTTTTATTAGACCCAGTCTTTTATTTCCCTTCGGTAGATTTATCTCATGATTAATCATTTTTTGCATGTTCTCTTTATCCTTTATTTTACTTTCCCCGGTCTTAATATGTCCGCACTATATACTGTTACACAACACACACAGACATTATATAGACGCAGCAAAGTGAGCCTGGACTTCTGAAATTGGTTAAATTGAAGCAGCAAGATATCTTATCACAGGGAACAACAAAACACAATGAGAAGTCCTTGAAAAAATGTTTTTTTTTCAATTACTTTTCATTGTTTTTTTGTCTTCTAATATATCACCCTGCAGCGGTCTAACCAATAACCGATCTGTAGGTCTATGGTATAGGTAATGTCTGTAGCGTGCTGTGGAACATGAAGGTGCTATAAGAGTAAGAGATATAATGTAATAATATAGTATAGACCAAACATATACATGTAACATAACCATAGAATTAAGGGGATCACATGATCAGTTACATTATCAATGGCATTTATCCATGATACATCTTTTCTACTTCTTATACTTACACAGCGCTAATTGAGATAAAAAAAAAAAGCTTGGGTCTGTTCTTTGTTGTGTCCGGCTGTCTCTGGCAGCTGGGATCCCTCCTGAGGCTACAATTGTTTGTGTCGCTGAAGACTCCGCAGTACATTTATTTCCTACAGGCTCTAACTGGTTAATTACATATGGAATGGCTGTGTATGGATGTACGGCAGATGTACAGTGTAGTGCTCCATAAGAATGGTGTGTCAGGACAAGAAAGGGACGGTTTTACAGGTATAATAATCTATATACCAATATAATGTACATGAAATTTTTCAAGTTATCCTGCTCATCAATATATTATAGGTCATTGTGGTCCAGATTTGCAGAATTCTATGGACCAATGCAAATAAGTTATGTATCATGGTGCATTACTTCTCAGGAACTAACCAAGATACGTCAGTGAGCCCTGGGCTAAGGTTTCTGTTGGATCCAGGATGGCTAATAGAAGGCACCCACATTACCATAGGGCCTGGTACAGATGTAGCATTTGCCCAATGGTGGAAAAGGCACAAAGCAAAGGCATACAAGCACAAGTGTCATCAGGTTAGTACGGATGGTACTCTCATCAATGGCTGTCCTAAACAAGAAGAAGAGGGCAGAGACCACTTTGAAATGAATAAGTCCCAAACAGGGCCATCTATAAGCCAGTTATATTGTTGTATCTCATGACTTTTCTTATTGCTGTGCTATTCTACTTCTACTGTTGATGGATCCAGACTAGAGATGAGCAAACACTATTCGAAACAGCCATTTCGAATAGCACGACCCCATAGAAATGAATGGAAGCAGCCGGCACGCAGACTTTGCCGGTAGCCAGCCGCTTAACCCCCGGCGTGCCGGGTGCGTCGATTAATTTCTATGGTAGTGTACTATTCGAAACGGCAGTTTCGAATAGTGTTCGCTCATCTCTAATCCAGACTACATGATGTGACTTACTTGAGGGATTATTTACTCCTAAGGTGACCAAACACCTTGTTCAAGTCTTCCACCCTCTCTCAATAGTCCATGTGGGCTTTTATACTGTGTATCCCTGTAGACAGATGCTAATGGGTTAATGCTTTTGTTTTTGCTGGTCAGTATAAGTTTTTTGCAATTGTCCTAACTGTGAAGTAAATTGGCACATATATGATGCTGCACATGCATATGATGGAGAGGTCCTTACCATTGTGGTTCTCAGTCCATAGTTGGGACTCAAATGGACAAAGCTCTGTACACATATCTTTACAATATGATGATCCCTAAAGTTGTTCATGCACTTTCAATAGCTGTCAGCCTAATTTTGATTCCAACATCATATCCTTAAAGAAGTCTCCATATACATGCATGCACAGTTCAGGTCAGCATGCTATATTTTCAATGGGGAAAAGGGACTGCCAAGTGCTTATTTTGAGAAGAAAGGATTAAGCATGTTGATCTTTCTGATCTTTCTTTCCTCCCTAACTTATACTGAATGAATGCCATACATATAAGGTTGGGTTCACATCTATGTTGGAGTCTCAATTTGGAGACCCCATCACAATGACTGCTGAAAATTGCAAAAAGAAAAAGTGCTGCAATTCTGACTTTTTTGTCTGGCAGTTTCAGTTTAAAACAAAGGACACCCGACAGATTCTACTATTGTCATGGGCAATGTGGTGGCTCAGTGGTTAGCACTGGAGTCCTGGGTTTGAATCCTGCCAAGGATAACATCTGCAAGGTGTTTGTATGTTCCTCCCACACTGGGTGTAGATTGTGAATGCTATATGGGACAGTGACTGTCAATGTATGTCGACAAAGTGCTATACAAGTAAGCTAAATTAGAAAAAAGTCAACAGGGAAGTCCATTAGCGATCCATGTATACATTGTTCTGACGGACCAGAACAACGGTCACTGTGGCACAGATGTGAACATAGTGTAAGGTAGTAAGTCAGTGCTGCCAATGTAGTATGGCCAACAATAGACTTTAATGAATGGCCATATTCTACACAGAAGAGGTCAAGATATCAGATCTGGGCTAGATCACAGTAAGTAAAGACCGACTATTACTGTAGATACCATAACTGGGGTTTAGTAAAGGATATAGTTAATGTGAACGGAATAAATGCATTCTCCTAAAGTGGAGCAAAAGACTAAGAATGAAATGTATAGCTGTAAGCTCTGCAGCGTTTCCATATTGTATCTAGAGCAGTAAAGTGAGATGAGATCAAAGTGATCTATCTTTACAGTATACCGATAAGGATTGTATTGTCATGAGAGCAGATTGTTTAATATATGAATATAGTTGTGTGTCGGAGGCATTTTAATTGCATTTCTAAATATGATATCCAGGTACTGTGAAGTCTTAATGACAGTTCACAAGGTCTTTTGAATTTAAGCATATTTTTAATTAGCATTTGGTTATCAGAGAGAAAAAGCAAAGCAAATCATTTCTAATCAAGTCCGGGGAGAGTAGATTTCTTATGAAGTCTTGTTGAAAGTGATGAAATAATTATGTTGTAAATTGGAATTTTCCTGAATAAGCCATAAAATAAATACAGAGATTCATTTTCTTCTTACACAGGTTTTTTATTAATTAAGTGCCCCCTTTTCATTGTTTGGTATGTATACTGACTAATGTGCATCTTTTCATTTGAAAGGATTGCTTAGCACGGTGGATGTCATGATTATGTCGCTGTATAGACTGCACATAATGTAACAACCTTTTAAAGAAGCTTCAAAGCAATCCTGTGACTAAAGCCCTTGTAAAGTACTTGTTCATGTTATAGCACTACAATGAATTCAATGCAATTGTCTAGTACATCATCAGAACCTGTGTTAGCAAGTGTCAGAAATAGTCTAATGGAGCATGACATGCTTAACACTGAACCCAATTCATAGAGTTCATATTATGTCAGTGGTGTTTTAGAAAGTTACATATACTACATATGTACAGAAACTTCTGATGAGCAGAGGTAAATGAAACATACTATATATATATATATATATATATATATATATATATATATATACACAGTATATATATACAGTATATATATATATATATATATATATATATATATATATATATATATATAATTCTATATTGTATGGTAAGTAATCGATTGCAAATTATTAGCGGGAGTCCAAAGGGACCCAGTAGCCCCATTGCTACATAAAAGATACCAGAATTACAGACATCACATGGTAGGTGGGTGGCATTCTTAAAATTTTGCATTGGAACTCAGGGACTCCAAATGATACTTCTGTTATTCTGTGGAAACTGAAAATTTAGGTTACAAGTTAAAATAGTTGTCCGATTAAAGACAATTGTCCCCTTACTACTGATTTGCTAGGGGTCCAATCCTCCTTGTCAAATGTAGTGCCAGTGTCTTTGTATGACCAACTCCATTCACTTCTATGAATCTGCTGGAGATTGAAGTCCCAGCAACTCCATAGCAATGAATGTAGAACCAGTCACAGAAGTGTTCTGGCACTTCATTCACAGGGAGGATGCAGGAGGACTTCAAGTCCCCAATTCTCCTGTTTATTGGGGGACCCAGTGGTCAGATCCCCAGTGATGTGTCACTTATCCAGCAGAGAGCCTGTATAGTGGTGTAGAACACTGTGCCTTGCAGTGGTTTTTAGTGATGTCCCACTAGGGGACCTGAACCAGCAATGCACATGTATTGCAGTCTATAGAAGAAATCAGCCCATGCAAACACTTAGGCTGACTTCCTCACTACTGGCAAGGATCAACCAGGTACTAGGGGCTACTAGCAGCCCGGGGTCACTAGCCAGACCCCAGGCTGTAGAAGATGAATATCAGCACCCCCTGATCTCGCTGTGGGGGGGGGGGGTGCTGAGGGGGACATGTAGAAAGGTGGAACCCCTTGGATGCCACATTCATGTTTGACCGCGACATCCAAGGTGTTAAAACTCGCAATCGGAGCTGTGCTCCGACTGGGGGTTATGGAGAAGGGTGTTAGCTGTCAGTTACAGCTAACAACCGCTCCTGGTGCTGTGGACAGTCGCGAAGGGGTTAAACAGCTGTGCCATCACAGGGCTGGCTGGCTGGCTGCTGATTGGCTGCATGCATGGCATTGTGGGTGATCCCGTCTTTGCAGAATTCCTTGCCCCATATCCTAACATGTGCAGCTCCCATTTTATGAAAATATGGGATACAAATCAAATATTTCCTGAAATTCGGATCGAATTCCACTTTGTCAGCTTCAATTTACTCATCCCTAGCCACAATGTAGCAAATTTTTCAGGCCTTGAATAGAACAGAAGGATGATTAGACAAATGCATATTATTCTACAGGTTTTAGAACAAATACTGCAGAGTATGAATGGAGACTGTAAGTACATACATGTTTTATTATATGCTTGTTGTAGTGTTCTCTCTTATGGAAGATTTATGCTTAATTTTAATTGTTTTTATTTTAGCCAGTAAAAGAAACTTTATCTCATAATTGGACTTTCCTTGTGTACAGTCCACACTGCATATCACAGTATTACTATACATATTGAAGTTTATGTGGCGGTATGTAAAGTTAATTTGATCTGTCACTTTGATGAATGCTCTGTTCTGAACCGTACACAAAAGATTCACAAGCTATATATCCACTGAACAGTCATTTGAACTCTGATAGTATTTACTTGCAAACTAAGCACAATCTTGTAATTATAGAAGTTTGTGACACAATGTTGTATGTGGCTTCAAGTCTCTTACAGAATCATGTTACTTTATCGATCTGACAGCCCTATCCACAAGAAAAATAACACGGACCAATAACTAAAACCAGAAAGAAACAAAGTAATTACCATTTGGGAATGTGAAGTTCTCTGCACTATCTAACACAGTGAAGGTCTTGTCCTACGAAAAGCATTTATTACCAATCCACAAGAAAGGAATAGACGTATGATGGCTGGGACCCCCACTATTACCCCAATTCTAGTGATGTTTGCATGGTGCTGGTCACGTGTGCACCCTGCCACTGCTATAACTGTTAGCAGTAAATTCACTACAAGCCTAATAGAGGATTATACCTTATTAGAGATGAGCGAGTAGTGTTCGATCGAGTAGGTGTTCGATCGAATACTACGGTATTCAAAATACTCCTACTCGATCGAACACTACTAGCTGTTCGAAGTTTAAGGTTCGATGCAGAACCAGCGTTGATTGGCAGAATGCTATACATTCTGCCAATCAACGCTAGTTCTTCTCTTACCTTTAGTAGTCTTCTCCGTGCAGCGTCCCCGCAACGTCTTCCGGGTGGAATTCACTCTGCCTAGGCATCTGGCCTAGGCAGATCCGACTGCGCATGCGCGGGCATGCCCTCGCATGCGCAGTCGGCTCTGCTCAGGCGTCGGGCCGGGCAGAGCCGACCACGCATGCGTAGTTGGCTCTGCCTAGGCCCCGATGCCTAGGCAGAGTGAATTCCAGCCGGAAGACGCCGCGGGGGCGCTGCGCCGGGATAAGAATTCAAGGAGAATCCAGCCCGACCGTCACTCATGGACTTGGTAAGCATAATTTTATCGAATTTTGCATACCCCTGAAACGAGCATTTCCCGCCATAGACTATAATGGGGTTCGAAATCCATTCCAACAGTCAAACAGTGTGCGGCTGTTCGAATCGGATTTCGAACCTTGGACATTTTAGTGTTCGCCCATCTCTATACCTTATAAAACCTTGTAGAGGTGATTCAACGGTTTCCAAACATGCCTCTGTTATTGAGCTTTGGAACCCTATTTTTATGTAAATCACCATTTTATTCATATGGAAATGAAGGGAAAAGTGCTTTGAGACATGCCTTAGTATACCTGGGCTTAGATCTTAGCTCTAGATTCACAGGACAAGCACTGTTCCCCTTATTTGCATACAAATGAATGGTGATTTGAATGAAAATAGGGCTCTGAAGCTGAGTAACAGAGGCAGATTCGGAAACTGTAGAATCACCCCTAAAAGGTGCTGTTGTTAAGTTATAGCCAATGCACTTTTAACAGACTCCCTTTAAGTCTATGGGGCTCTGTCACAATCAGTCCTATATAAATTGAATGGAGTGACTGGGTGCATATATTTTCACAATTCCATTCAAACAAAGGACACCAGAGTAGTCTTACATTTACATTTCGTATCACCTATCACTGGGTTGAGGGGTCACTATGGGACATTATACTGTGTGCAGGGGCTGCTATGGGGTATTATACTATGTGCAGGGGCCGCTATGGGACATTATACTGTGTGCAGGGGCCGCTATGTGACATTATACTGTGGAGAGGATCTGCTATAGAACACAATATTGTGTGAAGGAACCACTATGTGACAATATACTGTTTGGAGGGGCCACTATGGCATATTAAATTGTCTGGACGCTATTTTGGGACATTATAATGTGTGTAATTGGGGTGTTATACTGTGTGGGTACCAAGAAAGGGGGTGCTATGCCATATCCCATTTGCCCAATCTTTGTTAGTTACACCCTGGTGCTGAATGTCTCTTTATGGAATATGCCAGTTCCACCATGTGGGAAACTTTTCATGGCATAGTACCGTGATTTTTCGATTGCATTTTTTTGCCCGCTTGGCTTCTGTATGTGAAACAACTTAATAGAGTTGCAAATCTACAACAATTTCCCATTTTTAGCAAATAGTTATTGACCACAGGTCCAGAAAACAATACCGCTCAGCGTATGTGAAAGTAGCCTTAAAAGTTTTACCAACTGAGAGCTGTAGCTTTCAGTTAACAAACTTCTGTGCAAATACTAATTTGCATATTCATTGGAACAACATGGACATGTAAATTAATTGACTTTTTCACTTTGAAATTCCCATCTATTTACAACCTGCCCACAGGCGCCCAACACCTCCACTAGAATACAGGCTATATTTGACTGGCTGAATATTTTCTTTGTTGTTTTGTGTCTTGCCTGTCAGCTCATCAGCTCATATCAATAATGACTAGGCCAAGGCAATTAAGTAATCAGCATTTGTCAATCTCTGATTATTCTGCAGCTTCCTGCATATGTTATTGTCTTATATGTGTCAGGTTTCACTTTCTTTGGTGTCCGCAATTACTTTCATTGTACTGCAGATATTTCTTTGAAAGCATTCCTAATGTAGCTGGGCATACATCGGCTTATGGAAACAGCCAAGCAGTGCTGCATAGTGAAGAATGGGAGCTACATACGCACATATGCTGACACTGTTTCCGTAACTGTGAGCTATGGAAACTGTGTAGCCACTCAGTATACTACTGTCCTTCAGTTGCCATTTGGAAACCCAGCCTAAGGCCGGGGTCCCACATTGTGTAAATGCCGCGGTTTGGCCAATCTCATCCACACATTGCAGAAAAATATGCACAGCGAAAATCCACCAATTTTCAAAACCGTTGCGATATTGAAAATCACAGCCTGTCAATTATACCTATGGAAGTGCTGGCAGTATTTTTCTCTCCGCATGATTCGTGCTGACCCCCAGCAAAAACCACATGGACCAAATTATAGTCTATAGGGTCATGTGGTTTCCTGCTCACCACTTTTTAATGCGTTCTGTATTCCATTCGGGGGTCCCCAAGCGGACTCCCTGAACGGAATACTGAACACAGATGTGAATCAGGCCTTACATTAAAAGACCTGGAACTGTTTTTTTTCTGTACCCAGTTATGTAACCACAGGGACCAAAAGCGTCACCACTACTGTCTATATCCCATACACATCTCGTAATTACTGTAGTGCTTATTAGAACAGAGAACACAGAAGAAGAAAAAACAGAGTCATCCCTACTGGGTATTAGACAGTCTCTCGGGAACCAGTCTAAATGGCACTGGTTTTAAACACCCCTACCACCCGCCATATATTCACAGCAGGCCGTCAATAAACAGTTAACATACTTAAAGGTTTCCAAATGTTCCTCTTTCCTCCAGGCTATACAAAGTTACTTACTAGAAATTTTATTTTCCAACATTTCTGTAACCAGTCAATAGTCTTCTAAATCGAATGTTCATTTACTGATAGTTAAAGAAATGAATGGACATTAGATTTAATGAAAATTTATTATAAAACGTAGATAGGTAGTCTGAACATGAGTCAGATTTATTGCAGTGGCTGAAGTTTTGTCATAAATCTGGAGCATAGCCTGCCTGTCAAAATATTAATACCGCCTATTACTTGAACTAGTTTGCGTTCAGCAAAATTTTGGCATAAAATTTCTTTCCTACTGCATGGCCACTAGAGATGGGAGAATTGGTTCGCTATAAATCAAATTTGACCTCAAACTTTCAAAATTGTTCAATTTTTAACAAAACAGAACAATTTTGTATTTCTCTAGAACAAATTAAAATGGCCACTGTTGGTAAATTATTATGCCTGGTTCTCTTCAGACCCCAGGGTATAATAGCTGGAGGCTTTCGGAGATTCTATGAGGCCATGTGACCACAGTCACAGCTGAGGCCTGGGATTGGACCTCAGTCAGGGGCGTAACTACCATAGAGGCAGCGGAGGCGGCTGCCACAGGGCCTGGGCCATTAGGGGGCCCGGTGACAGCTGCTACCACTGCGGTGCAGGGGCCACTAATGGACATAATACCGTGTGCAGGAGTTACTAAGAGACATAATAGAGTGCGGAGGAGGGGGTCGGTCGAGGTCTTCGGCATCGATGTCGGTTGGGGGGGGCATGTCAAAAGTTTGCCACGGGGCCCCGCCATTCCTAGTTATGCCACTGACCTCAGTGATGACATCAGCACACAGAGTGTAATGATGTAATGATGCTCTGCATGCCATATCATGGCTGAATGCCAGCCACAGGCCTTAGCAGCAACTCCGGTGCCTGATGTCACAGAAAAGCGTCAGCACCGTGAGGAGGCAGACAGAGTGCCAGACATCACAAGGAGGCCCACAAGAGGTAACAGAAGGTGAGTATAATTTATTTATTTTTATTTTTTTTACCCTCCCCTTTTTTTTTTACCCGCCAAATATTATACTGTGGGGTCTGAAGAAACCCCAGAGCATAATAATTTCCCTTCTGGTTCTTTCTGAACAAGTTCAGACTGAACCAAAATGGGAGATTGCAACAAAAAACAAACCTTCTGAACTTCACCCACCTTTAATGGCCACATGTTAGGTTCATCAGTACCTTTAAATCCAGGCTTTGAATGGTCAACAAGAGTATGTGAAGGTTATAATCATGTAATGTATGAAAAACATTGTTATCCTTTAAAACTGAATGCTAGATATAGTTGTTTATGCTTGAAATTGGTATAACGTTATATAATAAGATGGTGCCTGTGTCCAGGATGAATGCAAGAAAAACAAATGCTGTACTTGGTTTGCTGCCAGAAGACAGCTCCCCAAGGTTACCACACAGGACCGGGATTATCTGGCTATATATGGAACAGTTTAAACTTTTTCTGTTTGATTGAGATGTGCCATACCAAGGAATGAATATGAAACTTACATTGTTGTTATCTCAGTTCCTTTCTCTGCTACTATTTAACCCCACGTTGTTTTCTTAAAAGTGCGTCAGCACACATTCCTTAGCTGAGAAAAGAACTAATACCAACATATAGAGTGGTGTGACTTCTTTACCGCCTGGCACTCAGCCTAATTAATTAGGACAATGACAGTTACCCAGGATTATTGGTCATTTAGTCATAAACACGGCTTTGACCTTATCAAATACAGGTGAATCCCTTGTTGGGTACCTGACTTATTGTATGCCGCTAACCCCCAACCCCTGCATGAGCACAGCACATTACAGTCAGTGCACCACATACAGATAGACAGTACACAGTTTCTCAACCAGCTTATGCCACCTTACAGTAAACTGGGTATAAGATTTTAAGTACCCATGTAGTGAGTACATAGGCACATCGGGTAGATGTGATAACATCTAGGTGCATAAGCAGGCCAGTCGGTATACTCCATCCCTCAACCCCACCTTCTCCAATAACCAATCATTTCACAATGTCATCCTACTACCTGAGGCCTGTTGTATTGTGAGCAAATATATCTGGCTCACAATGCCCTAGTTTATAGGCAGGAGCCAGTCAGCAGACATGAACAATAGAGATGAGCGAACAGTAAAATGTTCGAGGTTCGATATTCGTTTCGAGTAGCCCCTCAATATTCGACTACTCAAATTGAATATCGAACCCTATTGTAGTCTATTGGGGGGGGGGGGAATGCTTGTTTCAGTTGTAGGCAATGTTCGATCAAATTATACTTACCAAGTCCACGAGTGAGGGTCGGACTGGATGCTCCGAGAAGTCTTCTCCTTGCAGCATCCCTGCGGCATCTTCCGGCATTTCATTCACTCTGCCAGGCATCGGGCCTGGGCAGAGCTGACTGCACATGCCCGCACTACAAGCGGACATGCGCAGTCGGCTCTGCCCAGGCCCAATGCCTGGCAGAGTGAATGAAGAGCCGGAAGACGCTGCGGGGAAGCTGCACGGAGAAGACTTCTAAAGGTAGGAGAAGAACCAGCGTTGATTGACCGACTGTATAGTATTCAGCCAATCAATGCTGGTTCTGCATCGAACATTTACATTCGAACAGCGAGTGGTACTCGATCAAGTACGAGTATCTAGAATACCGTAGTATTCGATAGAATACCTACTCGATCGAGTACTACTCGCTCATCTCTAATGAACAATGCTATTGCATTATATTGTCCCATGCACTTCCATCTGACACTGCCTAAATTATATTCTACCTTCTGCAGTACAGTCATAATACCCTAACCCCCACATCCCACCTCCCCAACTCTATAGGAACAGACTTACAGTAACTCATCATTTCATTATAATACGCACATTAGAAAGCAGCCGTACAGCTCCCTACAAATGGCCTAAGATCCCTTTTCGTGAAACAAACCATTGCACGTTGTATTTTATAAACATTTACAGAAATACTTTTTTGACTAATTTATATGCCAAAAATGAAGAGGTAATTGAAAATAGCATTATATGGTGATGTTCCCATTGCACAAACAATCCAACAATTCATGCATGCAAATTAATCTGAGCATTGAACCTTTTAATTACTAAGTCATTTTTAGTTCTCCTAACCATGAAAACAAAATTCTGCTGTCTGCTCGGAATACGTAAACGCACAGGAACACTTTTATTGGATACTTTTGTCTTCTAATTAGTTACTGAGTTAAAGTGTGTCCTTCTAAGCCTGTCTCCAGCAGATATCACTAATGTGCCTTATAAAGATATAACAGGGGGAACTTGTTCATTTATTAGTGAGTTTTGTTATTCCAAAGCGCCTTTTTTTTTCCCACTCAGAAGAGATTTCTGCTGAAGTCCTGAATCATATCCAGCATCAATCACTTTGATTAGGGTCTCACACCACAAATCCGGCAGCTTTTCTTCCGTGGCAGCTCCATATGTTAGCTACAGCTGTTCCACTTTCTAAAGCAGAATGTGACTATAATGCAGGAGTCTGCGTCTTCGTCTAATGGCAGCTGATTTTATTTATTTTTTTATTTTTTTAAGCTATAGGATGAATAAATATACATCACGGCTGTCATGCCGCTCTTCATGGCAACTAGAAGAAATATACTTGGCAACCTAAGTTTTCACGTTAAGAAAATCGTTAACATTTTGCTCAATTTGTTCGGGAAACCTAATGCCTGATGGTGTCTCCTTAATATGGTCACATGGTTTGGACCTGCAAAGAGTTTATTACGAGATCCTCGGCAATGGTAACATCGGTCTAAACTTTGCAAAGCCCTCTTAGAAATCTGGAGATCAATTTGTCATAAGCTGATGCTTGAAAGAACCAATAAGACTCATAAAAGTGCTGCTTTAATGCTTGTGTTGCACCTAAACATACTTTTATCTTTATGAGTAGGTGGATGGCGATAATAATTCCGGAACTTTTCTTGAATGAAAGCAATTTAATTTTGGTTGCCATATGGCAAGTGGTTGTGATAAAAACAGCACATGCAACCAATTTTCCTGATAGGGTAATATACATTTATTACGCATAGGTCAAACATTTCTTAACCATTTATTCATATTTTAGATTTTGTTTGTATGAGACCTGACATCTGCACTCGTATACGGTACATAACTGAGTAGGATTATTAGATATATCTATTGACCAGAACTACTTATCTTTCTGCACTTCTGAAAGATAAGTCTTAAGGGAGAGTCCTTAATCCCTCCCACCATAAATAAATATTAATTTTGGTTAGCTTGGTTTGGAGGCATATCTATAGGAGATGTGGGTTAAATTAGATTTGGTTTTACACCTAAAGATCTCTCAACATGATAAAAAGATGCCAGTACAATAAATGGCACAAGGTAAGTCGGGACCCTGTTTCAGATTCTGTGGTTGAGGTATACAATAACTTTGCATCTTGCATTAATTCTATATTAAAGGGATTCATTAGAAGAAAGACTATTATTCCCCACCCTTAGATGCCTTCTCTGCACTGCCGTTTCTTAGATATCCCATTTTCCGTCCATATGCTAATTTGTTTTCTCACAGTACTGGGTGCGTTCACAGTGCTGTGAGAAAACTGTCCAGCGCCACCTTCTTCCGTTCATCACCTCCACCTCTTCTTTCCAGTTCGGCCACAGGAAAATGGCCGACTGTGCCCACTGTGCATGTCCGTCAAGCAGTTTCCTGTGGCCTCTCCCATTCTGCCACAGGAAAACGATGACAGACGTGCGCAGTCGGCACTTTTTGACGGCACAAGGAAGAAGAGGCGGAGGCAGTGAAGTAGAAGAAGGCAGCGCTGGATAGGGACGCCCCAAGTGCTGTTTGAGTGCTGGGGACCGCCCCCAGTGCTGCAAGAACACTAATTAGCATATGGACTAAAACCAGGATATCTAAGGAATGGTGGTGCAAAGAAGAAATCTAAAGGTAAGGGAAGAATAGCCTTTCTTAAGGCTATTCTGACGTGAGTTTAGTTTAAATGGGATTCTAATGATAGAATCCCTTTAAAGGAATACACAAGTAATTTTTTTCCTCATTAAATTGTCTTAAAGACCATTCCCTCAATAGCAATAAGTGTGCACTCACAGTGTCTTTCCTAATCCTGCTTTCACCTTCTTCAATAAATCACATTATAACAGTGTGACCAAATTTTCCTAGCAATGGTTACTGTGCAAACAGGAGGTCTCTCTGCTGCCTGCAGATAATATAGAGAACTACTGTGACCTCAGATTCATCAAAGCTCTGTCTGCCTTAGTTCCTCCATCAAATGTCTCCCTGCTACTAATCTATCTATTATATATGGTAATCTGTTACTTATAGCCCCGTCACAGACTGCCTATATAGTCCCTTCTCTCACAGATAGATGGCCATACATTCATTATTTTCCCACTGTTAACAGATGTTTTAGTGCAGCTTTCAGGACCTTTGGTGAGATCACACTTACAGTGTAAGAATCTAAAAGATCCATTTTAGTGTTAGGCCTGGTTCACATCTGCCTTTGGTATTCCATTCGGGAAGTCTGCTTGGGGACCCCTCAAACGGAATACCGAACACATTAAAAAGTGGTGAGCAATGAAAGCACATGAATCCCATAGACTATAATGGGGACTGTGTGTTTTCCGTGCAGTGTCCGCATGAATCATGCAGAGAGAAAAGTACTTCAAAAACTACTTTCCTCTCCCGCAACGGAACACCGAACATAGATGTAAACCAGATCTTAGTTTTGCATTGTTTTGCGCAAACAGGAACTTGACATGACTACAGTTACTAGACATGGGTGGCAACTTATGCAAATTTTAAATCTACTACAATGCCAACCTTCATAGCTTAAAACTTTTTCAATGCAAACTATTTTCTGCTAACCATCAGCACCTTGTCTTGCCAAGAATGAGACGCTAACACAGAGATGTACAGATGCTAACTAATGGTGGTTACTGTTACAAAGATGATCAGCCATGTTGGATCTCTGGGATAATATTGGATGCTATAGTTGAAAAAGTCCCTCATCCTAAATGACAGAACTAAATCCATTGTTTGAAAACAATAATAGGCCACAGTTTACAGCTGATATTCATAGGTCATTTTGGCTGAATTGTTCTTTTCATTTATTGTCTATGGCAATCCTTACCAATCAGTCATGAACGACAAAATGTTCAGAAAGAGCCGTCTGAATCCCTAATGCACAGCTGACTTTACAGTCTATTTAATACAGAAATGGTTAGAACAAACCTAGACTAGATAGATTTATCACAGTGACTGAATTTGGATGATAAATCTGCTCTAAGTTTATACCATTTATTTGTTGGCTGAGTTTTCAGAAAAATGGGGGGAATTTATAAACTCATATTGCCTTGTTTTCTGGTGTAGATAGGTGTTAATGTGGTGCATGTTTGGCCCATGACCCTTTTTTTTTTTTTGCACCAAAATTGCATTACTTTGTTCATTCTACTCCTTGCTCACCACTATATATGAAAGGGAGGAGAGCAATGTTGGCCAAGCTGGGGATTGCTCAAGTAACTTTATTATAACTGATGCCATAAAACTGGTGTGAGTTATACAGGGAATCTATGCCCAATTCTGATTGACATAGACTTGTATTCTGGCACCTTAGAGTGCGCCTCAACCATTAAGGGGCATGCAGCTCTAATTCTGGCACGTCTCAGGGAATTTTTTTAAAACTGTTGCAATTTTTGATATATGATGGTACATATTGAGTCATGGTCCTTTACAGGTAAACCATGACGCCCATCTTTTTACCTTCTTTTTTGTTCAATGCACAAATATTGGTTAAAGTAAATAATAAATGTGATACACAGCGCGCATTACAGTTCTATGGTATAAATGGAAGTGAGAAAGTTTCACCAGCAACATAGAAGAGGATTCTTTACAGTAAGAACAATGAGGCTCTGGCACTCTCTGCTCAAGGAAGTGGTGATGGTGGATTCACTGAACAAGTTCAATGAGGGCCTGGATGCCTTTCTAGAAGAGAACAATATTGCGGGTTATCATCAATTCTAGATTTTAAGGACATGTTGATCCAGAGTTTTATACTGACCGCCAGATTGGATTCGGGAAGAAATTTTTTGAAATGGGGCAAATGACATAAGCTTCATAGGGTTTTTTTTTTGCCTTCCTTTGGATCAACACTATAGGGGATTGTAGGGTTATAGGTTGGACTTAATGGACTGATGTCTTCAATTCGGGCACATTTTTGTCACTTAATTTGTCCTATCTAGACAGCAAAGGCTGCTCTGAAACCTGCAGAACTGTGGATTCTTCCCTGGCCTATCATAAAGGCTGTAACTAATTGATGCAACATATTTAGGATAAATATTTTTGAGTAGATTTTCTATATAACAATCATTCCAGCAGCTGTAACAATTTAAGGGTAAGTTCACACGGAGGAAAGTGGAGCGCAATATGGCACGTATACACGTGTCAGCAGATTGCGCTCGCAAAAAGATCCCATTCATTTCAATGGGAGTTAGGATCGTATCCGGCACGTTATTTTGCGGCCGTGATTTTGCGGCCGCAAAATCACAGCCGCAAAATAACGCGGCATATACGATCCTAATTCCCATTGAAATGAATGGGAGCATTTTGAGTGCGTCATCTGCCGGCACGTGTATACGTGCCAGATTGCGCTCCACTTTCCTCCGTGGGAACTCATCCTACTAATGTAGATTTTTGCTAATTAATTCTATGTAAGAAAACGGCAACTCAAAGTGATGTCACCAAGTGGAGGAATGGTCCATTCAATATGGCTAGTGAGAATTAGAGTGGCTGTAATTCACTCTACTGTAGGTAAATTATACAGGATGGTATTCAGTACACAGAAATGTGTCTACCCACATAGTTTAGAAGCTACAATTCCAGTGTGACCTAGACTGCTGTGTCAGTACTCAGGAGTGCCCAGCTAGTCAATAGTTGACTCACCTCTATTCTGCTGATTGGCTGATCAATGCGAGCCTGCCATCATGCAGTCAGCATGCCAATTAGCTTGCTTATTACAGTATATATACTGTATACAAAATGTTCTTGCTCAAGGGTTACATTGTTTTACTGTTATTATAAAAATACAAGGATTACAAAATTCTTTTCTAACCATAAGAGATGTGTTTAGCTCACCGTGGGTGATCATTTTTGTTTCAACACTCACCATTGTTGTTGTTTTTTTAATGTGATAGGGTCTGGAATTACTATTAGGGGATCAGAGAGTTGATTACTATATTTCACATTGTAACATAAAGGCAGTTAGCTAAGGACCGTACTAGACACCATGATATTCAGGGCCAGTATTGAACAGAAATATAGTAAATGGCATGTGAGCCAATAATGAAATATGTCACTAGACCTTATTGAGTAAGGACAAATCAGGGAATAGAGAAGGTCTATATCATGGGTCTAAGGGACATTTGGTGTCCCTCAACATAAACTTAACATTTATTACTACTAAATAAAATTCAGAGCTATTGACTATTAGACTGAAAAACCATTAACGGGATCCTATCATTAAAACACAATTTTTTTGTGACTAACACGTCGGAATAGCCTTAAGAACATCTATTCTTCTTGTACCTTTAGATTTCTACTCCGTGCCGCCATTTTGTATAAATCCTGGTTTTCGTTGGTATGCAAATGAGTTCTTTCACAGCACTGGGGGCGGGCACCAATGCTCAAATAGCACTGGGGGTGTCCCCACTGCTGCAAGAGAACGCTCCAGCACCGCCTCCATCTTCTTCAGGAACGGCCTCTTCACGCGTCGTCTTCTTCTGGTGGTGGGGGTGAAACTTCTAGGCCTTGGGCAGAGCAGACTGTGCATGCAAGTGGCCACAAGAAAAATGGCCACCATAAATAAACAAATATCCCACTATAAGATAAATGCTAGAGTTCCTAAAGCAGTTTTTTAATGATTTTTCAGTCTGATAGTCGAAAGGGCTGAATTTTATTTAGTGGTAATAAATGTTAAATTTTATTTTGAGGGACACCCAATAGATCTATAATATAGACCTTCTCTGTTCCCTAGTTTGTCAGGGCCAGTATTGGTAACAAGTGCTTCTAGCGGCGTTGGTTGCTGATAATAGCCCAGCCTAAAATAGCTGCCAACCAATGAGTGACCTATTTTGTATTTTTGTTATGCAAGATAAAAGATGCCTATTATCTGCACAACATTGCTCTGTGTAGGGAAGTGCCCCCGATAATCCATGCAGTCAAATAAGGGAGAAACGATCGCAATAAAGATGGAGAGATTGTTCCACTGCCCGCTTTAGCTTGTATCGACCTGTGCAATCTCCACTCTGCAAAGTCTCCTCGATCAGTATTTCTGGCGGAGAATATTACACAACCTTAATACCATCAGAGATAAATATTTCCTATTATTTATTGCCTCCAATATCTCTTACTAACGCTATTGCTTTAAAAGTATCTCACAGCTAAAGCCCCTGAATGTTACAAAACATTGTGCTCTAGTTTCATGTCTCGAAAAACCTTATTTTGATTGAGAATATTCATCTTTCTTCTTTCCCTTTGGTAGAATCCTTTTTAAGTATTATGCAGTGCGCTGTACACTCAAAGACTGGAGAAAATGTTAATGGCGATAGTTTGGTACATATTTATATTTACCCGCTTGTTTGCTAATGTTTAATTCATGGGCACAGCGGTTGGCCTATAAAATCTCCACAAAGTATTGCCAGGTTTTTGTGTATGTAGTTTGTGAAGCATGTATTTTTAATTTAGCCACTATACAGATGCCGCCTTAATTGTCTGCAGTTTTTGTGGCACCGCAGTTACTTGTTCTGCTGACGCCTATGTCAACTTATTTTTAGTGATAGATTCCGACAATAAGCCGATCCTATGAAAATGAACATTGCTGTGCTGGATCCTGATGTAGCCTGTGAGATGATTCCTGCAGTTATTAGGCATGTGAGTCATACTAACTGAAATAATCAAAAAGAGGAAATCAAATTATGAAAATGATTATTAATATACAGCATAGTGTTCAAGTGCAAAACTGTTTACCGATATAGATAAAAATCTATTTGAGATAGTCGCATGTTATCTATAGTTTACTTCTCTCTTAAAGGGATATGTTTTGTTAATGTTTAACAAATTTAAATTAAACTTTAATCACCTATGCCCAGCAGCGATTGGTCCAATATTCAGATTACAGCCCCTGGCTGTTTGTGTCAGGTGACCACTGCAGCCAACCATAGACCTCAGCAGTGACCTCTTAACAAGCAACACATGACAGCTATGATGTGTTCTTTGTGAAGTAGTCATTCCTGTGATTGGATCCATCAGTCACCTAGCACAAACGGGTCATCACTACTGACATCGGCATAAGGGGGGTGTTGTTGACCTGTAAGACCTGAAGTGCTGACAATGGAAACCCAGAATGGGGTATAGGAGAGTAATATCTGCATATGTCCAAGACCCCTTCAGCAGCACTGTTAAATATTAAAAAGCTTTGTCAGACAATCCCTTTAAATCATTACTAAATTATTGTTTCATAGACATTTTAACACGCTATAGCGAGATGTCAAAAGTTTGGATCAGCGGGTGACTGGGTGCTGAATAACATCCTAATGATCGCTGAAGTGAAGAGACAAAAGACCTCAGCTGTGATTGACATTGCTCTGATCTTCTTACAGAGCCAAGTATGTGTTGCACGGATCCATGAAAAATGTATCAGTTTGGTGGCCCCTTCAACCAATAGTCTTTATACCAAACACTCAACTCTCAAGGAGCACCAAAAAACCCCTCTGAATGTGCATGGCACTCAGCTGAGTAGACAGATAGGGCCCCTTCACACGGAGTTTACGCTCCGCTGATTCAGACACGTATACACGAGCGCTTCAAAACACATCCCATTCACTTCAATGGGAGCGCGTGTAAAGCCGGCTTTACACGCGCTCCCATTGACGTGAATGGGATGTGTTTTGAAGCGCTCGTGTATACGTGTCTGAATCAGCGGAGCGTAAACTCTGTGTGAAGGGGCCCATATAGTACATTATTATGACTGTTGTGGATAACCATCTATACTTTGTTCCTACTACTTAGCAGTGTTGATAGTGACTAGAATTCTGATCATAACAATAATAACTTATTACAATGAAATGTAAAAAAAAAAAATTGTATGAAACAATAAGTACCCTATAAAGCCCCACTTTAGCAAATTATAATAAACTCTAGCGATATAATATAGGTAATATAGTAATAGTAATGTAAAGTCAATGATGCAGCCACTCAATCACTTTATACAGTTCCTGAATGCACCTTCAGCTAGTCACATGATCAGCAGACTGACCAGCTAAATATCACTTTTTCTATGCAAGTCTGTCAGAGCCTCCATATTACTCTCTCATAGACATACAGAGAACTCAAGGTTGGTGTGTTAATTTTCAGGTCAGTCTACTGATCAGACCAGAGAAGGTACCCATTCGGGAATTAAGCGGACAATACGCCCGATCACTGTGTGTTACTATAAGCTGAACTACATTGCAAGAGTTTATATTTCCAAATGAATACATAATCATAGTTGTAAGCAAGTCACAAGGCAGATCTCTATGTTCTACCAAAGAACAGAGATTGTATAAGTTCTTAACTGGTGTAGTCAAGCCATTAAGTTCTATTCTAACATATTAAGTTAAATACAGTATTTTTTTATCCTCTCTCAGCCACTTGGACTTTTGGACTTGGACTTTCATTCAATAATTAGATCAACAGAATGTGCCATAAATGTATAAGACATAAGGAAGTCATGTTTGGGTACTGCAGCTATCTTCAAAACAACAGTCCACCAACCACCTTGGACTAAATGGGGATGTGGCTAGCTAATTCCTTAAAGGGGTTTTACAATTGGATAAGTTAGCCCCTACTAACTATAGTGCTGTACGTTAGCTATCTCTGGCACACCCTTTGAAGTTAAGGTAGTAGTGTGTGCCCTGTTAGACCACTATTCGTCCACCACTTCATTCAGAATTGAGGGCAAAAAGTTCCCATTGTCAAGATCAGTGACCACTCAGATCCCCCAAAGATCTGAATGTTAGCCCTTATCATATAGTTAGGGGATTTAACTCTTATAAAAGGAAAAAAATAGGGAGCCATAAGCATGTACCGACTTCTCTCCAGTCATTGTCCAGCTGTTTTTTGTGGGTATCATCTCACCTTACAGGAAATTATAGCTTATCCTGTGGAAATTGCATAAATGTCCATGTTAGTAATACTCCTTTAAGACCTGTAGAATAAAGTTGTCTAAGCATGAGTTCTTTAAGTGTCTCATAGTCGTGATGGGAGGGAGCATGTACGTCTGCATTCATCTTCCTCTAGCAGGCAGTTTCTTTACAGGGCTCGTCAGGGGATTCTCATTTTCCATTAGGTGCAGACCCAGTGATGGGATCCACATCTTGTAGACATTAATGGCATAGCCTGTGGACCTGTAATAAGAGGTCACTTGTCCATTAGATATTCGATGAACCATACTGGGCCTGTTTATGGTCTTCAATCGAGTGACATGAACCAATTTGGATAAGTTTGTGTCACTCGTGTAAGCACCAAGTCTTTCTGTAGGACATATTGCTAGAACTGTAACACACAGGCTCTGCAAATAGGGGGGCAGAGTCCTGTGATAGTTCTGAGTACACCGCTTATTGTCTGCATGTACCTATGGGCACAATAATCCCGTGCCTGTTGGCTACCCATGAAATCTCTTTCCTAAGGGCCAATTTATATTTGAAGCATTTGCTCTTATCTAAACGTATGTAGATTTGTTACTAAGGCAGTCATAGTGCTGTAGGACTAAGAGGAAGACACAAGTGTGCTATATGTTTGTAAGTGAAATGTATACAGTACATGAAGCCCACAGACAATCAGTTCTGAATTGCAAAAGACAAGAATCCTTGTATCCTCTGGTAGGCTTCTTTAAGTTATACATAGACATATTTGGTACGTTGGTGTGAACACAACCCAAGATAATGCAAAGGGTAAATTTAGCAATAACTTTGCCCAATCAGGATTAATAAAATACTGTCTCACTGTCAGCAATTTCAGCGGACTCCAGGGATCCTTAAGACAATGAAATGTCATCGAATAATTTTGAGAGCAAATACTTCATAATCTCTGGACAAGCATACTAATGTCGCAGCTTAATGTTTTACAGTCGTTTTCCTACTCTAGGTAAGCAAACCACTCAGTATTTCAATAGGAATGGTATTAAATAAGTAGTGTCTTCTAGATCTGTCTAGAAAGCTGTTTTAATAGCAATTATTTGTCATGGATATAGATATATTGACTTGTGGAAGCGCCATAATGCTGTATATATTAATATTGTGGTGACCACAACGATTCAAGGAATAATGTGGTTTCCTTCATTGTTATATAATATCACCCAGGGGTGTACTTAAGACGAAACAACCTGAAATAGACAATTAAAACTGCTATGTTTGTAGGACAGCTTACCTTTCCCACCCATAGTATACAGTGTGCTAGTAATGTAATATATTAGAATTAACTCCAGAATAGTTAACTAATTAAATTTCTCAATACAAATATCATAACATGCAGAGGTGTAGCTTGAAGTTACCATATAATTAGAGATGAGCGAATACTATTCGAAACTATAGTTTCGAATGCCTCGTTCCCATAGGAATGAATGGAAGTAGGCGAACTGCACCAGTAGGCGACCAGCACACGGTCGCTCCCATTCATTCCTATGGAGCAAGGTATTCGAAACTGCAGTTTTGAATACTATTCGCTCATCTCTACGTATAATATCTATAATATTGGTTCCCTTGTATGTTATTGAGAGGCCTTTGGGCCTACTGAGACTCCATGGCCTAGTTGCAATTGCTACCTCTGCACCCTTAGTGATGGCCTTAGTGAATTGCTAGCAAAAGTCTTCAAAGTCTGTAATTCACAGCTCCCATATTGCACTGCAGTGTTGTTTCAGACTGAACTTGTTCATCCAAAATGGAAGTGATAATATTATACCCTGGGGTCTCTTCAGTCTCCAGACTATAATAACCAGAGGCCCAGTGGAGATGGGAGCTAAACACTGATACTCACCTTCTCTTACCTCTTCTGGACTCCCTTGTGGTACTAAAGAGTCCAGAAGAGGGCTGAAGATGATGCAAAGGAAAACCAGGTGCCTTGTGGCAGCCCTGGGGAGGTGAGAGGGAAAAGGAGTAGTAGTGTTTCTTACTTTTCCGAAAATCCCATGGGCCACTGCTTGTTATATTCTGAAACAACTTTGCAAATATTCCTGATTAAAAATCCAATACCATTTATTAGTAAAGCAGAGTTCTCTCTCCAAGCAACATTTGTGTTGGTAGATTCTGCGGTCATGTTCTACAGATAGAAAACAGGTTGTAGTATATTAGTAGTGACGCTGATCTATCAAAATGTAATGTTCTTCGGAACAATATCATATCATTTATATAAATCACAAAAGTTAGGATATTTTGAAAATCATACGGACTCTGCATTCCTATTATATTGGAATAGACACCTGACCTTGTGCACATTATAAGCCCTACTACATGTGGACTAAGATTCACTTTCTGTTGTCAAACAGGAATCATAGTCATGGTAGGTTCATATCCGTGTTTGGGGATTCTGTTCCCCATTCCGCTTGAAAAACGTGGAGAGAAAAAGTCCAGGAAGCACGACTTTTCTCTCCACATTTGTCAGGCGGAAACCAGCGGACTCTATTATAGTCAATGGTTTCCACGGGTAACTGCTTTTTAAGCGGATTGGGTTTCCATTTAAACCAGATGTAGCAATTGGCGACAGTACAGACGGCATGCTGTTTTATTTACATGATGCATGCTACAGTCATTACACTGCACACCACTCTATGACGCTAGGTTCACACTAGCATTCTGGTCTCCGTCCTCAGCTTTCTGTCTTCTGCATGCAGAAGACGGAAAGCTGTCAGAGCGGGTCCGGCCATGAGCGGTGGTGAGCGTTTTATGCTCTCTGCCGCAAAACCGTTTTTTTAAAATCGGACAGAGTACTGCATGTTCGACTCTGTGTCCGATTTAAAAAAAAAAACGGTTTCGAGCATAAAACACTCACCGGCGCTCATGGCCGGACATCTTTCAAACCCCTTCAAATGAATGGGTATGAAAGAGTCCTGCAGGTTTCCGTCTCCTGCCTCTGTATTGTGCAGGAAACGGAAACCTGCCGAATGGAGATGTGAACGAGCCCTGACTCTTCCTAATAAAATAATGCACCCTGCAATTCGTATAGTGCCCTATATTAATCTATGCAAATAGAATATTGAGCTCATGCATCACTTCCTATGTCTGTGAATCAAGGAGGGTTCTGTTTTTTGCTTCTGGGTCCTATACTAGTTCAGAGGCAACATGCTTGTCTTCAGGCCAGCAGTAGGCGCTAGTAGTATAATGTCTGTGGGTGACACTCTTCCATATCCAAAATCCAAAAAGTCTATTTCATTTTTACATCTGACACTAGATTCACACTAGCATTCAGATTTCCTTTCTTTGGGTACACATGAGGACCCGAAAGATGGAAACCCTGTCCACATGGAGCGCATGGACTACAATAGGGTCCTCCAGGGTTCCTGAGGATTTTTATTTTATTATCCTTCTCTGTCCATCTGGAATTTAGAAGTTACTTTTTCTGCCATGCTTCAATCATTATTTTGCTGACTTCACTGCCATTATGAATCTCTGTATATGACCTGTCTAGTCTATCATTCCCTTATTTCCATACAGAAAGGAAAAACATTTTTGGCTCAACAAAATTTTGTCTTCCAGCTCAGCATCCATCTACAGGAAGCTAAGCGCGCGTCCACTTTATAAATCCCCTTCAGGTCTATGTGACCTTCGTGATATTAGATTTGGGATCTAGATCTATTAACAGATGATTGTCATTGATGAATTCAGTTCTCTTCTATGGAAGTCTCCTAAGCTCTTCACGTTCGTGCATTACAGATAAAACCCAGTCAAAATGTTTTGCATTTCGCTTTGACATAGAAACAGAATTACCTGAAAATGATTTCTTTCAGAAATTGTTCCTGTCATATGCTAGATAGAAGCCATCCTAATATATGTATTCAATTATTTCCCTCTGTTATCACAATACCAGATGACTTTTATTCTATGAAGCAACAATGGTATCAAAATGGTGACATTTAATATGCATAGTATGGACGATTAGGAGGCATTTATTCACACCTGAAAGTCATCTCGGGGGCTGGGAGCCATCGGCCACCCTTCCTTTGTATTTAACGCTCTTGCATAGCTTAAAATATTTCATCTGTGCCCATGAGTTGTTTCAGCAGCATAGACAAATAAGCCTATTACAGAGAGCAGAGAACTTAATGAGATTGATCCGTACAGAAGAGAGATCAATGGGTTAGATACAACCTTACCTGAGAGGTTCATCATTCACACAACTCAAGAACCCAATGAAAGTCGTACACGGCTACATTTTTCTTGTCTTAGAAAAAAAAGGCTTTGTTATGCAAACTTTATTGGAAATGAAGCGTTTACAGAATGACAGCGACTTGTTTACTAACTATGTAAATCAACCCGTACAGGAATATGTGACAAGGTATGCTTATAGACTATGAAAGAATTTACAGAACATGATTACTGTTAGGATTTCCTCTGCCTAGACAATTGTTCTAATTATGAGATCTCTAAGTAGAATTGTCACACTGATGTCTAAGCGTTCCAAGGTTTGCTCTTTAGGCTAAGGCCCCACGTTGCAAGCTGCAGCGAAAAACCACCGAAGGAAAAAAACGTGACGGAAACGCATTACATTTTTTCCTGTTGCTTTTCACAGAAAGTTTCCTCAGTTTCCTCTGCAGACTTTCTGCTTCCATTATACCTATAGGGAATTCACCAGCGTTTCTTTAGGTATAATTGGCATGCGGCAATTTACAACGGTTTTGGAAATTTCAGCAAGTCCACTACACATACGGCACAACTAGAATTCCATCTATGTAGAATCCCACTTTGCAGGGACAGTAAAATAATATATTTTTTTCCAAGGTGTTTCCTCCACATGGGGCCCCGGCATAAATGTCATTGTTGGAAAACAGAAATTTTACAGTCGTCTTCACTGAACTTAAACTGATGACAATTCTATTTTTCTTAGGGTAGATCTATAAGGTGACTTAGGTTACAACTCCAATCACATGAACAAAGATGACTGTGTTATTTACATTCAGTAATACGTTTGAATACCACACGAAAAAATATGACTGTGGTTCACCATATCCAACGAAAATCTTCAGGGTGCACAACTGTGCTTCTGGACTTAAAGAAGCGCTTGATATGAACAATGTAGAAAGAGAGAAGTCGGCATCTTGCTGGATTTTCATAAAATGTAACTTTTAATAGAGATGAGCGAACAGTAAAATGTCCGAGGTTCGATATTCGTTTCAAGTAGCCCCTCAATATTCGACTACTCGAATCGAATATTGAACCCTATTATAGTCTATGGGGGGGAAAATGCTCGTTTCAGGGGTAGGCAACGTTCAATCAAATTATACTTACCAAGTCCACGAGTGAGGATCAGGCTGGATCCTCCGAGAAGTCTTCTCCGTGCAGTGTCCCTGCGGCATCTTCCGGCTCTGAATTCACTCTGCCAGGCATTGGGCCTGGGCAAAGCCGACTGCGCATGCCCGCACTACAAGCGGACATGCGCAGTCGGCTTTGCCCAGGCCCGATGCCTGGCAGAGTGAATGAAGAGCCGGAAGACGCCGCGGGGAAGCTGCACGGAGAAGACTTCTAAAGGTAGGAGAAGAACCAGCGTTGATTGGCCGACTGTATAGCATTTGGCCAATCAATGCTGGTTCTGCATCGAACGTTTACATTCGAACAGCGAGTGGTACTCAATCGAGTACGAGTATTTCGAATACTGTAGTATTCGATCGAATACCTACTCGATCGAGTACTACTTGCTCATCTCTAACTTTTAATTCTTCATAGCTAAAATACAGATGTAACTCATACAAAAAGTGAAAGTAGAGAAAATGAAAAACACAAAAAGTGAATTAAAAAGCGCTAACGCGTTTCGAGACTGGCTGTCCCTTAAGTGTTTTTTTATTCACTTTTTGTGTTTTTCATTTTCTTTACTTTCACTTTTTGTATGAGTTACATCTGTATTTTAGCTATGAAGAATTAAACGTTAAATACATGTGAATGAAGTCGCACCCAATGTTGCTGAAATAATGAACACTGCTAGATTTTTATACAGTTAAATGTCTCAGTCCAAGCACCCTTGGGTCCTTCCTTATTTTTCCTCTTTGCTCAACATATCACTAGATAAGAAGAGGTGGTCAGTTTTTCTCACAGGATCAGGCCTAGGTCAGGAAACACGTGTAATAAACAGTGACAGGCTGGTTCAGGAACAGGTAATCGGATATATGCGCGAATCGAGTGCAGCCTGAAGAATGAGCATCTCACTTATTTTTTCCGGAAGCCAGAAGAAACAGCTCCCGGAAAAAAGACCTGACTGACTCCCATTTATTTCAATGGCAGCCGTCTTTTTGGTCAGGATTTTGAGGCGGATTTGGCCTCAAAATCCTGACCAAAAATCTCTGTGTGAACTTACCCTAAAGAATCAGCAGAGCTCCCTATGGACAGACCCATCAATAACAACTGCAAATGGAAGATCTCATGCATAATACTGCGCAGTAGCAGGGAATGGAGAGTGTGTAACAAAGATGGTGCTGACACCTGGTTTTGTAACTGTGCCATATTTAGGTTTTTTAATATGTTTTCTGCAGGTGTTATTGCTTTAAATGGATATCATGATATATGAACTATGTAAAGTGTCAACCAAAGGGACAAATAACAATGTAAGACACATATTACCACTAGCTGTAAACAGTTTTACAGTAGATTACTCTATATATTGCATTTCCACATAAACATGAAGGTATGGAAATAGAGTCCATGCATCTGCTACATTAATTCAGCTGCGATCATTATCATACGTTCTCACGATTGGCACTCTTTTCTTAATTTGCACACCAGGGTGCTCAGCTAGAGTTATCCATCAACCGGGGCATTGCTAGCAGGCCCTGAGGACACGTATAATATCCAGACCTTAGTATAGCTTGAGAAAGCTGTCAGTATTTTTGTTCATAATTCAGCGATAATATAAGATGTATCCTTGAACTTATTGCTCCTCTGTCATTGCAATCATTGTTATTCAATATGATCTAAAATCTTTACTCTGTCATTTATAACGGGGAGAAAATTGTGGCTTCCTTTGGAGAGTTTGTATAAAAGGAATGAAATATCCTATTACATGATCAGTCCTTACTCACTGAACATATATGAAAATAGTTATTTAAGGAGTTATCTTACAATGTGAACACCGTGTTACACAGATAAATTGAAAAGTCAGCAGTGCGAATCAATGCTGAGAGCAATTCACAGGACAGATTTAAGAATTATCTAATTCCAGCCACCCATACAGTCATATTATACACATGAGACAAAGCGAAATTAAAGGGAATCTGTCACATGGAAGCATGTCGCCAATCTGCGGGCAACAATGTAGAGATGAGGAGGAACTGAGCAGGTTCCTATACATATTTTTTGTAAAAGACTCAGTAATTATCTTTTTTTTAAAAACAATTATGCTCATAAGTATTCCTCTTGGTGGTCCTACTCAGTAATGGACAGCTTTTCCTGTATAAGTGGAGATTCAAACATAGTTGTCAGTAAGACTGGACTGCTCACTGGACTCCTCTCTGGACTTATCACTGGACTCCTCACTGGACTTATCACTGGACTCCTCTTTGGACTTATCACTGGACTCCTTTCTGAACTCCTCACTGGACTCCTTTCTGGACTCCTCACTGGACTCCTCTCTGGACTCCTCTCTGGACTCCCCTCTGGACTCCTCTCTGGACTCCTCTCTGGACTCCCCACTGAACTCCCCTCTGAACTTATCACTGGACTCCTCACTGGGCTCCCCTCTGGACTTATCACTGGACTCCCCTCTGGACTCCCCTCTGGACTTATCACTGGACTCCTCACTGGACTTATCACTAGACTCCCCTCTGGACTCCCCTCTGGACTCCTCACTAGACTCCCCTCTGGACTCCCCTCTGGACTCCTCACTGGACTCCCCTCTGGACTCCCCTCTGGACTCCCCTCTGGACTCCCCTCTGGACTCCTCACTGGACTCCCCTCTGGACTCCCCTCTGGACTCCTCTCTGGACTCCTCTCTGGACTCCTCTCTGGACTCCTAAACTCAGCATGAGCTAAGGTTGAAATCAATTACTGAATCTTTCCTACAAAACGACACCCACAGACTGTACTGCACTTTCAATGTGATAGGTTCCCTTTAACTAAGTTCACATCACATAATATAAAGTTTTTGCTTTAAACATAAAAAATATATTAAAAATAGAAGATGATGAAATATGTTAATGTGAATAAGTCCCATTCCTTATGAAATGTGTCTAGTTAAATGGACTATCTTATCAAGACAAGAATGAAGACCATCTGACAATCAGACAATTTTTGCTGTGTGTAGTAGTACAGTATCTGAGACCTCAGGAAATTGCCACTGGACTGGTCAACTGTGTTATATAAAAGTGGCAGGACCAAAGTCACCCTTCTGCATATTCTTGCTCCTGGAGCTGGAGATATGAGTGTTACAATATAGGTGAGGTATCAAATTGGTGGCGGTTAACCACTAAACCTATATAAAACCGGTATGAATGAAGTGCTGTTCTACAGACCTATGGAACATACTAGTGCTCTGTCATTGGCTTCTCTTTAGAAGTCCCAATGAGATGAAAGATTGACAACCGGTGAGAAAGAAGGCTGCTTTATTCATATGGGAAAACACCGAATTTTCATTAACCAGACTAGTGGAGTCCCAGCAGTTGGTCTCCACCAATTAGACTCTTCCTAACTATCCTAACTTTTATCTATCCTATGAAATCTTGAAGTTTTCAGTCTGACTACTAAGCCTAAAAATCGACTGAGACATGTTATTTTGTAGACATCACTTTTCAGTAGTCACCTCAGATTTTTTTCTTTTATTTTTCCTCCCAAGGTTCCTTTATTAGGTGGTTGTATTAGATACTTGTTTCTTTCTTTAATCCTTTCTGATTGATTTGTAAGATTTTTTTTTTTTTTTCTTTTTCCTGGAAGGGGTTGTTCCACAAAGTAAACTCAGCTGGTGCTTTGTCTCACTCCTATTCAGCCTGAGTGCAGCCGGACTGGTGATGGTCGGCACTCCCATTCATTCCAGTAGGAGTGCCAGAGATCGCTCAATGCCATGGTTTGGCTACACCCAGTGCTCCCATTGAACTGAATGGGAACGACGATCACCACCATTCCTGCCCACATTCAGCCTGGCTACGAGTCAAAAGACCTGCTGAGTCAACCCCTTTAATTATTGAATATTGTGTAAGGCTTGGGGAACCCCTAAACAGAAACCTAATCCACATAAAAAAGTGGTTTATGTAAGGAAACCCATGGACCCCATAGACTATAATGTGGTCTGTGTGGTTTCCACTCTGTTTCCGCTTGAAAAGAGCGAAAAGTGCGGAGAAGGGAACGGAATCCCCGAACGTAGAACAAGCACTGGTGTGAACCCAGCATAAGAAATGAATAAAGGAATTGAATGGAAGGATATAAAGAACAACTCCTGCTTCCATGTTTGTGTTGTAAACCATATTTCAGAATACAGTACTAAATATCATGCACAGAAGAACAGAATACAAAAATCTACCTTCATAAAACTAAAACATATTAGAAAAAAATTCTATTTAACAATATGTAGTTTAAATTTGTCAGAAAATAGATGGTGTATTTCCTTTAAGGATTAGCTCAGTCTTCCTAATGAAAAGCTCTATGTGCAGTACTTTCTGTTATTGTTAGCTTTATCTTTTCGAGCTGTCTAGCATTAAAATAATGAAGTGCGTGAGTCATCAAACCTGATTTCTACAGCACATATAATGCTGAACAATTTTTATCTCACTAGGCCAGGGTGAAACTCATCAACATGTATTTAACATTATTCATAAATCATGTACGGAATGTCCTCTATAACACTTTATAACATCTGCATTATGAAGGGTTTGTGTTCCTTCTAGTATTATGTTACAAGGGAAGAAGAGTGAACTATTCCATCTACTGCCGAGGTTGCAGAATTACAGAAAGTTTTATATATATTTTCTTTAGACCATAAGTGTATGCGGTTTTAAACCACTGTTTTCCCTGGTTTTTAAAATTATTTTACATTAATTTTTTTTTATTTATATTTTTACATTCTGTCCAACATAAGGTCATAACAGACACTTGGGGTTACATCTTAACAGTATTTTTTTTGCCTAATTTCTCCTGTAACTGGGCCTGGTGGGGTCCAAGTCAAAAGTTCTCACGGGGCCCCATCATTCCTAGTTATGCTATTCATTCATTCAGTGCCAGAGCAATTTACTATCCTCTATTTTACAGAACACACACAGTCTCGGGAAAGCTAAGTGTTAGGAGGGTCAACAATTATTGAAAGTGTATAAGTATTGTGAAGTGGAGAGGGGTATAGTGTGGGAGAACCGCTATTTTTCCCCAAGACTGTTGCAGTATGCACAGGTGTTTAGCTTGTAGGTCCCGGACTGGAGTAAAGTTCGGGCCAGTCTTGCAGGGCAATCCATTCCAGGCTTGGAAACAGACCAGCAGAGCTCTGTAAGTAGCACAGGTGTGCTGGTTAGTGAGAGAGAGAGGAGAGAGACTGAAACACACACACTCAACCAGTCTGGGAAAGCTCTGCCAAAAAGGATGCTGTTAAAGGGTATGTGTACCCCTTGTTTACTTGTGAACCCTGTTTGTTAGAAGGTCAGCAGTAGGCTGACCCCCTGGTTAGTGAGGGAATAACTCGTTTAGTAAGCTGCCGAACAGGCGTAGGTCTTTATTTTAATTTGTTTGTTTTGACATGCTGAGCTGCTGAGCAGCACTACCTGTTCCTTTAAGCTTGTCTGCTGCAATAAAGACTGCTTTTGGGAAAGAAACCAGAGCTTCTGAATCCCCTGTAAATCACAGTATATTATGTATTAAGGGGAAACAGCTAAATCATACTATAAGATGGCAGGTGCCACAATGATGATGAATTTGTCTTTTTTTTTTTTTTTATGTAGATTGTGAGCCCCACATAGAGCTCACAATGTCCATTTTTCCCTATTAGTGTGTCTTTGGAATATGGGATGGAAATCCATGCAAACATGGGGAGAACATACAAGCTCTTTGCAGGTGGTTTTTTGCTCTTGGCTGGATTTGAACACAAGTACTCCAGCGCTAGCAAGGCTGTAGTGCTAACCACTGAACCACCGTGTGGCCCACTATGAATCAGTGTATGAGTTTTTGTGCTTCCAGGTCCCAAGAAGATATGAACGTTCACATCATGCATTTGTTGGAAAACTTAATAATGCAACTTTTATCAGAAATTTGTTTTGACTTTCCACATTGTGTTCTGATATCAACAGGACTTATTCATGGAGGACCTATCCTTAGACACAGATAAAATACATGGGACCCCAACCGATCAGTTGTTGGAAGAGGCTACAGTGCTTGGGTTAGTGCTGCTTCCTCTTTAGTACTAACCATATACAGTGGCTTACATTTGTGCAGTGGCTTATGTCTGGTATTTGCTGCAAACCAATTCCCTTGAATGAGACTGCGATGGAATCAGGCCATGTGACCAATGAATGTAGCATCACACGAATTTGGAAAATAGAGGCGGTGCTCAGGAGTCACTGCTGCCACTTAGAACAGCTGACCTATTGGGGTCCTAAGAACAGTTCATCAATTTTTATCCCCCTTTAAAGGGATTTTCTGGACAAATGAAATTGATGATCTATCCTCAGGATAAGTAATCAATATCCCATTGGAAGTGTTCAACATCCAGGATCCAGTGGAACAGCTATTTCCAACAGTTGCTATATGGAGAACAAAGATGGAAATAAGTGCTGTGTGTGTTGTGGTTGTGCTGAGATACTGCAATGTAAGGGTGCATTCACACGGAGTAACGTGCCGCGTGACCTGGCACGTATACGCCGTGTGAGATTTTGAGTGCCGTATACGCTCCCATTGATTTCAATGGGAGCCTGGATCGTATACGCCCCGTTATTTTGCGGCCGTGATTTTGCGGCAAATATTGCAAAATCGAGAATACGAGACTAACTCCCATTGAAATCGATGGGAGCATATACGGCGTTCAAAATCTCACATGGCGTATACGTGCCAGGTCACGTGGCACGTTACTCCATGTGAATGCACCCTAACTCCCATCCATGTACTTGGATAGTAGCAGAGAGCAGAGGTATAAGCTTCTGCCTCTATTCCCTATATAGTGGCTGTAGAGTATAGCTGATTGGTGGGGTACCAAATGCTGATATTAATGACCTAGATCAAAAATGGGTCATCAATATAATTTGCCTAGAAAACCCCTTTATCTAGTTTAAGTTCTAAGATCTTACAAATATGTAAAGGTGTATATAAATGTAGCATATTTAGGTGTATGTACATAGGATAAAAAGCAAAATGACTTATATGAAAAGCAAAAAAG
This sequence comes from Leptodactylus fuscus, assembly GCF_031893055.1. Taxonomy (NCBI): domain Eukaryota; kingdom Metazoa; phylum Chordata; class Amphibia; order Anura; family Leptodactylidae; genus Leptodactylus; species Leptodactylus fuscus. Next base: position 55,216,354 of record NC_134266.1, read on the forward strand.
TCTAAATACATGCAAGAAATTTTCAATAACATTACAGAAAATTTCATATTTGTAACATGAAGTTCTGTGATGTAAATAATGGCAGAGGAAGGACAAACAAGATAACTTGAGATGAATATCTTCCATCACTTGTGAGCCTTATAGATTTGTTTGTCAGATTTATGGATACCTGGTTTCCATTTATTGTCACTGACATAAATCATATGGGCCACCGGTACCATTTTCAATCTTGAAGTCTAAAATGTAAAGGACATAAAACATCTTTTTCATGCACGTTGACACCATAAAGCTAGACACATTAACTTCTAATGAACTAAGGAAAATAATTCATAAAAGTTCTAGAAAGATGTTTTAACTATGCTTAGCAGATGTAAGATAGATTTATGCAAACGCTGATTCATTTTATTATATTAAGTCTCCCAAATCCTTAAAATAATTGAATAAAACAAATATTTGGATCCAATTAATTTTGATTAATCAACTCACGGAAATAGCTATTAAAAATCATAATGACTCTAATCTAGGAGAACTTTTTACTTAAAGGGGTTATCCAGTTTTTAATATTGATGGCCTTTCCTTAGGACACATCAGTA